>NC_051224.1:41875773-41955773 GCF_015220715.1 Pygocentrus nattereri
ACCTGCCCACACCTCCACCTCACACAGAGTCAGGATTTTACCACCTCCCGGTAGAAGGATGTTGATGAACTGCCCCTCAGCGGCGCTGAAGCTGAATGTACTCGTGGCTCCGGTTTGTAGAGAGTGAATAACGGCGACTCTGTTAAGAGAACAGATCAGAAAGAGAGTATTGAGTAAAAGAGTATTGATCAGTGATTAACTGGTTCGCTCAGAGCCCTGCAGTGATCTAGTGTGACTGGTCTGGTCCTTTGGTTGTTATTGTGCTGTTCAGGTCTAAAGATAGATCACAGACACAGATACAGACACAGACAAACACAGATACAGACACAGACAAACACAGACACAGATACAGACACAGACAAACACAAATACAGACACAGACAAACACAGATACAGACACAGACACAGATACAGACACAGACAAACACAGACACAGATACAGACACAGACAAACACAGATACAGACACAGACAAACACAGACACAGATACAGACACAGACAAACACAAATACAGACACAGACAAACACAGATACAGACACAGACACAGACAAACACAGACACAGATACAGACACGGACAAACACAGATACAGACACAGACAAACACAGACACAGATACAGACACAGACAAACACAGATACAGACACAGACAAACACAGATACAGACACAGACAAACACAGACACAGATACAGACACAGACAAACACAGATACAGACACAGACAAACACAGACACAGATACAGACACAGACAAACACAGACACAGATACAGACACAGACAAACACAAATACAGACACAGACAAACACAGATACAGACACAGATACAGACACAGACAAACACAGACACAGATACAGACACAGACAAACACAGATACAGACACAGACAAACACAGACACAGATACAGACACAGACAAACACAGATACAGACACAGACAAACACAGACACAGATACAGACACAGACAAACACAGATACAGACACAGACAAACACAGACACAGATACAGACACAGACAAACACAGACACAGATACAGACACAGACAAACACAGATACAGACACAGACAAACGCAGACACAGACAGACAGACACAGATACAGACATAGACACAAAGATACAGACACAGACAAACACAGACAAAGATACAGACACATACACAAAGATACAGACACAAAGATACAGACACAGATACAGACACAGATACAAACAGAGAATTTGACTCTTTGTCTCTCACAGTTTGTTATTGTTGCCGTTGTTCTTGAGGCTGTTGCCGATCCGAATCTGAGCTCTGTTGATCCGGTGTCCGCAGCAGTCTCCGCGGTTGGTGATGGTCACTGAGGTCACGTTGTAGACAGCGGGCAGCTCCACCCTCCACCAGGGGTCCCTCTCATAGTTGGTGTGACTGCATGAGCCCCTCCTGTAGTCCGTGTTTCTGTTTCCGTCCACAGCGTTCTGAGCGTCTCCTGACCCGTCCACTGTAGACGACTGCACTGCTTTGGCTCCGGCTGCGAGGCTCTCTGTTCAGCACAGTGAGAGGGTATAAGACCTCTGAAGACGCAGCTACATAGAATCAGCTGCTTGTTCAGGTGTGTCTACCTGTGGAGGCGGAGAGTCCCGGCACAGACAGGAGCGACAGCAGCAACAGCACACGCAGCATCATCTCAGCGTCTGAGATTAGAACAACACGTTAGATTAATGTGTATTTATGGTTATTTATTCTAAAATCATCGCATTCACTTTCCCACATCTGCCTAATCCAGATTACTGAGGTGCTTTGTGTGTCTGTGTTTGTTTATGGATGGAATATGTTCAAGTATCTTGATGTGAAAATGCAAAGCAGTTTATCTAAGCAGGTTAAACATCTTTAATCCAGTCAGTATATCCAGTGTTTCCCGCTCGGAGCCTGCTGTTGGAATATTAGACCATTATTGAACTGATTTCTTTTCTCATGTCATTTTATCCAGTGAAAGTGTCGTATTCTGTGAGCAGATTGTTCCACTTGTTTCAAACATTGTTAAATGTATCTTCATTATTTTTTGAAAGAAGTGATCTGCCACTTTCTGATTGGCCGATTGATTTAATTTCTTAGGAATAATATGGATAATTTTGCTCACTTAAAGAAAATGGTTTTAAATTAATCTGCAAATGAGACATTTTCACAAGACGTAATTACATAGAAGTGAAAATTCTAGAAGTTAAATAATCTTATAATCGTCCTCCGACAGTCTCACAATGAGAAATATTACATGTATCAACATTTAAGGCATTTTCAAGCTTACAGGTCATATCAAGACATGAGGTTTTAAAAATGATTGCTTGTTAAAATGAGCCCACAAATAGATGAATGTGTGTTATAAATGTGCATTTTTAGACCGTCAGTAAAGCATTTACACAAACCTGATCCAGTGCCTTTAGTTCAGACTGGTGCTCAGACTGTGTTGATCAGTTACATGTTAATTGATTTTTTTTGATGATTAATCGAGTAATTAGTCTTTTATAAAATCATGCATAATGAAAAAAGAGAAACTAAAAGTTTAAAAATGACTCAGCAAGCAGATAAAACACTGCTCACTCTTAGAAGGTGATGTTGTATAAAACACCTTGTAAAAGTGTGAAGAACCTTTTATAGCTTTACACAGTGTAAATGTTCTATCCATTTAGGGGTACTTACTAGAACCTTTACATTATGTGGAGGTTTTTAGCCTTTGAAAGGTTCTTCATCTCATTTACGAAATTGTTGATCAAAGAAACATCCACTGGGTACTTTATATGGGACCAGAACTGGTTCTACGGCATCGCTCAGAGAACCCTTTCTGGCACCTGCATTTGTAAGAGTGGTTAGAAAATCAGCAGAAGAGAAAATGTAAAATATGGATCATCGTGCAAACAGCAAAGTGCCAGCAAAGTTCATTAATCAAGCCCTGTTTTAATGAAGATGTGGAATATTTGGGGGTCCAAGCATGTTTATGTAAGTGAAGCTGGATGGTAGGTGACCCTTCATCCCAGAGCATGTTCAAAATAACTGGACAGTTACGGATTGTCCACTCAGTTCTGATCACAGCCTCAAGCCCCTTATATGGAACAGAGCAGCTCGGCCAGCTTGACCTGAGGTCCCTGTAGTTACTGAATAATAAGCCTGAGATTTTAAGGGATTTATCAGCACAAGCTTAGCCACCAGTCAGGTGCCGGTCAGGAACCTGAACAGGTGCAGTGATTCTTACCTGTGTCCGTCCAGCAGAGCTGTGACTCCTGTTTTAGATCTCTGCTGTGGTGTGTCTCGTAGTGGACAGAGCGTCTGTTTGGTCAGAGAAAACAGACATTGACCCATCTGTCAACACCATCTAAGGCCCAATCAGAAAAAAGCAAGGAGATTAAATTACTGAAGCTGGAACAGCGTTTGAAATGCTAATAAAAGCAGTGATTAAAAATCCTCTTTGATCTGTTTGATTTATATTAAATCCCAGAGACATTTAGAAAAGATGGTTCTTCAAGGGTCCTTTAGTAAAAAAAAATGGTTCTATGTAGAACCAGGAACACTCAAAGAACCCATTGCATGATTATAGGGTCCTTTAATGGTACAATAGTTCTTCAGATTGATGAAGAATGTGTTGTAGATGGTTCTAAGATTCTACTATTGTTAGATAGTTTGATATCAAAACATTATCAGAACCCTTTTGGCTGTTATATAAAACCCTTTTCAACAATGTTCAATATACATCCATCTACAGTGCATTCTCAATCAATCTGAAGAACAATTGCACCATGCAAAGAACCCTATAATCATACAGTGGGTTCTTTGAGTGTTCCCATTTTCTTTACTAAAGGACCCTTGAAGAACCATCTTTCGTAATTGTGTCTTCAGTTTAACACAGATAGTTGTTTAATCACTGCTCTCTGGTCTCAGAAGGTCTCTTCATGTGTCATGTTGAAATAATCCTGGACGTCCCTGAAAAACACAGCGTCTAAAAGGCAGCATGTGTTCAGTGTTAATGGAGCTTCCACATATTGCAGATTACCCACTAATACCCCCCCCCCCCCCCCCCCGACAGACGCTGGATTGTGAACTTTACACTGGTAACAGTCTGGCCCAGAGAACACAACATCCATTGAGTATCAGTCCATCTCAGATGAGCTGGAGCCCAGAGACGTGGGCAGTGTTTCTGGAAGTTGTTGATCTGTGACTCCCACTGCGCAGAGTCTTAATGATGACAAATACAGGTTAAAGAAAATGGAGCACTGTGTAAAAGACGTGAAAGGCTGGATGTCACGCAACTTCCTCCTATTAAACAGTAACAAAACAGAGGTTCTCCTTCTGGGTCCAAAATTAGCAAGAAGTAAATTACCAGATTTAATCCTAAATCTCGCCGACTTTCAACACACAAGCGGCATCACTAGGGCAGCTTTTCTACATCTTCGCAACATCGCCAAGATCAGAAATGCCCTGTCCCTGCGTGATGCAGAAACACTAGTACACGCCTTTATTACTTCCAGGCTAGACTACTGTAACGCGCTACTGTCAGGATGCACGAGCAGGAATTTAAACAAACTCCAACTAGTCCAAAACGCCGCAGCCAGGGTCCTCACTAAAACTAGAACATCTGATCATATCAGTCCAGCGCTATCATCACTTCATCGGCTGCCTATTAAATTCCGTATTGATTATAAAATCCTTTATTGACTTATAAAGCCCTACATGGTCTCGCTCCTGAGTACCTGCAAGACCTTGTTTCTCATTATGAGCCATCACGACCACTCAGATCCCAGAGCGCTGGCTTATTAATAGTCCCCAGAATTCCTAAGGCTGCAGCTGGGGGAAGAGCTTTTTCTTATAAAGCCCCCAAACTCTGGAATGACCTTCCAGAAACTGTTCGGGACTCAGACTCAGTCTCAGTCTTTAAGACTAGGCTGAAAACTCACTTGTTCAGTTCAGCTTTTGGTAGCTAATGTTCCCCCTAGATAAAGGCAGCAGATCCAGGGGTCCATGGACACAGGGAATTATAGTAAACTGAGACGCTGGTGCTGTCGTCCAGCTGCTCGCACGCGGTCACTCAGGTTTGTGGACGGTGGAGCGGAGGGACGCCAGACTGTCTCAGAGTGCTGCCGTGTCTGTGTGTCCTTCTGGTTCTCTCCTTTTAGTTAAGCTGTCATAGTCAGATCTGCCGGAGTCGTTAGCCACACTCTGTAAATGTTCACATTCCCTGTTTATGTACAAACGGATAGAATAAAACTAATTCCCTCTCCCTGCTTTCTTTCCGAGTATACAATCACCCACATGGCCGGCCCACCCTACACTGATGTTCTCATGGACTCCCAGCTATCACTACTACTAATACTACTGAAATTAATATTAGTAGTATAATAACTCTGTAGGTAGTCTGACCAGAGGAGGACGGGTCCCCCCTGGTGAGCCTGGTTCCTCCCAAGGTTTCTTCCTCAGCTCTGAGGGAGTTTTTCCTTGCTACTGTTGCCCCTGGCTTGCCCACCGGGGGGGTTTCTGTACATTCTTACAGTCCTGTTAAAACTTTGTCTTTTCTGGAATTCTGTGAAGCTGCTTTGAGACAACATCCGTTGTAAAAAGCGCTACAAATAAATTTGATTTGATTTGATTTAATCTGCATTTGTAGATGCAGAACTGATGGTGTTCATTGATAGCAGTTTATCAAAGTATCCCGGAGATCATGTGGTGATGTCATCACAGAAACATGCTGTTTTTTAATGCAGTGCTGTCTGATGGGTCAAAGGTCATTCAGCTGTGGTTTGCAGCCTGTTCCTTTACACAGAGATGTTTACCAATTGCATGAAGAGTTAACAGCTGCCCTGCCACTGACCTTAACGCTCGTTAATGACCTCGTGATAAATAAATTTGAGCTGTTAGGAAGAACCGAACTGAGGACGGTCAGCAGCAAGTTCAGTAAACAGTGATAGGAGTTTGTGTTTATCTAGCTGTTAATTTTCACCGGATTACAGTAAATGAGCACTTCATCTGAGGGGATGACCTCAGGGAGGCTTTTACATTGGTTTAGACAGTGTTTTAGTGGTGGTAGTGGAAGTAGTGGTGGGGGGGTGGAGTCTTGTTCTTCAGGACAGACCTCTGTACACATCTGGCTGCCTGTATACAGACGAGTGAGATTAACAGTTTGTCTCTGATAGAGATGAAGCAATAGGTTGCACATCGTTTATGAGTAATAGATTCTATAGATTTATAGAGATTTAAAGACTTAAAGATTCAAATGGAAACGTCACAGCTGTAACAGATGGAGGGCCCTGTTTCCACACACGAGTGTCAATATGTAACGCGTCCTCTACAGAGACACGTCTGCACACTTTAATACACAACTACTCTTTACTTTCTGAATTTAACACATCAGAGAAAAAACAAGACATGAACTGTGGCCCTTTCTGTTAAATCCAGCATAAAGATAGAAATGATGCATAAAATCTAGAAGAACGTCATATTAATTTGGACTTATTTTCACTTAGAAAATCAACAAAACAAGTCTTCCAACAAGACCAGAACTTTTGCATATAATAAATAAGCATAAATATTAATATCAGCAGATTAATACTGATACTGAAGTATCTACTATCTGCACTGCATGGACATGTTCGCCCTGCTGAAACACACTAGCAGGGTTTGTGTGCTCAGCACGACAGCCCAGTATGTAATTAGGACAATGAACAACTCTTCCTCAGCTCTGAGGGAGGTTCTCCTTGCTAAAGTCGCCCCTGGCTTGATCACCTGGGGGGTTTTACATTCTTGGTAAAACTTTGTCTTTACTGGAATTCTGTGAAGCTGCTTTGTGACATCAGTTGTAAAAACTTTTGATTTGATTTTGATTTTGACACGGCATTAAACTAACACCCCAATGTGTGGAGGCTGTGTTTAGCCTGTCAGGCTCTCACTGTGAGCTGTGAATCTGCTTCATGATGCTGTATTAATGTAGAATTCTATTAATAATATGCACAATTTGCTCATCAAAAGCACTTTGTAATAACACAAACACTGCTTTCATTGTACAAAAACAGTGACCTTGAGGAATGGCCATTAAGATTCATACTTGTCATTGTTCTAGAAATATAAAAAAGGGCTGAAAGAAGGTGGAATCCAGAATTTATTTAGAGTCACAGCAGTTTCTGACACAATCACAGGGTCCATACTACACAAATGGACATTTTCACAGGGCAGTAATTAATTAGTGATTAGATTCCATCTCTGCACCGGACGACTGGAACCCCAAACACCTCCACCTCACACAGACTCAGAGTTCCCTCTCGGGGCAGAGACACGGTCACGTAGCTGCCCTCCAGCAGAGCGCTGCAGTTAAAGTACTCCGTCTGTCCGGCAGGGATGGAGGACACAGTGGCGCAGCTGGAGAACCAGAGGAACAGGGTGATTAAAAGCATGAAAATCGAATTCAATTTCAGTTCAGTTAAAATGTGCGTGCACAGCCCTTTGCAGACAAAAAACAATACAAAGCAGGTTCTCAGAGTTCTAATAAACAAGATGAGCGTGACAACAACATCCAGAAATGCTGCCGACTTCTCTGGGCGCGAGCTCGTCTGGGCACGAGCTTCTCTGGGCGCGAGCTTCTCTGGGCGCGAGCTTCTCTGGGCGCGAGCTTCTCTGGGCGCGAGCTCGTCTGGGCGCGAGCTCCTCTGGGCGCGAGCTCCTCTGGGCGCGAGCTCGTCTGGGCGCGAGCTTCTCTGGGCGTGAGCTCGTCTGGGCGCGAGCTTCTCTGGGCGCGCGCTCGTCTGGGCGCGAGCTCGTCTGGGCGCGAGCTTCTCTGGGCGCGAGCTTCTCTGGGCGCGAGCTCGTCTGGGCGCGAGCTCGTCTGGGCACGAGCTTCTCTGGGCGTGAACTTCTCTGGGCGTGAGCTCGTCTGGGCGCGAGCTTCTCTGGGCGTGAGCTCGTCTGGGCACGAGCTTCTCTGGGCGTGAACTTCTCTGGGCGCGATCTCGTCTGGGCGCGAGCTTCTCTGGGCGTGAGCACGTCTAGGCACGAGCTTCTCTGGGCGCGAGCTCGTCTGGGTGTGAACTTCTCTGGGCACGAGCTCGTCTGGGTGTGAACTTCTCTGGGCGCGAGCTCGTCTGGGTGTGAACTTCTCTGGGCGCGAGCTCGTCTGGGCGCGAGCTTCTCTGGGCGTGAGCACATCTGGGCACGAGCTTCTCTGGGCGTGAACTTCTCTGGGCGTGAGCTCGTCTGGGCGCGAGCTTCTCTGGGCGCGAGCTCGTCTGGGTGTGAACTTCTCTGGGCACGAGCTTCTCTGAGCGTGAACTTCTCTGGGCGCGAGCTCAAATGGACTGATACTCAGTGGAAATGTGTACTGGGGTCTGACGAGTCCACCTTTCAGATTGTTTATGGAAATAATGGACATTTTGTTCTCCAGGCCAACCAGATTGTTACCAGACACCAAGAAACATCCTGCACGTGTTCCAGAAGCACAGCAGCACAATCAGAGAGGTTCTAGGCCGATCTGCCTGCAGTCCAGAACTGCGTCCTATAGAAAGTGTGTAGAGCTTTATAAAGTGCAAAATTAAGGCCCCGCATGCTTAATACGATAAAAAAGGGCTTTTTGTTGTCGATATAGCAAAATATTTTCTAAGTGCTTCTGTTTAAGTGGGGATAACTAGAACAGTGTGAATGCATGGGGAACAGTGTAGAACAGCATAAATGGGGCAACAACATTCTACAACGTTGGAAAGTGAGGAGAACATTCTCGAACAGGGAGAAAGTGGGGAACACAGTCTAGAACAGCATGAATGGTGGGAGAACAACAATTATATGACACACCATTCAAGCGTTTAAGTTTGTTGGCATTTGTTGTGGAACGCTGGGCTAAAATGATGAGAGATCCTGAACTGTTCTACTTACAGTGGATGATCTTTCCCGTCGTTCTTTAGGGAATCACCAACCCGGATCTCGGCACCATCCAAGAGTTCTGGACAGCAGTCACCTCGGTTGGTCAGGGCCACGGAAAAGACAATGTGTTTACGAGGCAGACTCAACCTCCACCAGGGGGTGCTCTCCTGTTCTGTTCGCATGCAGGAGCCCTTCTTCAGGTCCGAATTTCGGTTCCCATCGATGCCGTTTAGGGCAAGTCCGAAACCAGGCGATATCTCAGAGAAATGGACGCTGGACTGGGTGGCTCTTCCTCTGAGAGCAACGTTATTCAGGTCATTTTTATCTGAGGAGGAACCAGAACCCTGAAGCATCTTATCATGGTTATTTGAAGTTAAAAACAGGGGAAGAATGAGGAGATCAGTGTTTCCCAATCTAGACCCTCAGAGTTTTGCTGTCTCCCAACTCCCAACACTGCTGTACTTGGTATTCATTGTTCTTACATCATTGTATTGACGGGTTGGTTCAGGTGTTGATAAACTCTCAGGTTCGACTTGATCTTTGTTCAACGTTCAGTGGCAAAACCTGATCCTAACAACGGTGCAGCCCCTCTAAATCAGTACGACAACCACAACAGGCCAGCTGGAGAAAGGTTATCATTATCATCGGAACTGTTTCTCTGTAAGAGTCGATGTTTATTTTTACTCTCCACAGACGAGACACATCTACATGCTTAACTTCAGTTTCCACTGCAGATATAGCGCCCCCTCACAGTAGCTTGTTTTCATAGCAACGACCACATGAAACTGCCGCGAGGTGAATGAGACAAATGTTGTTCACAAGAGGCAGAAAAACAAAAGACAGCAGAAAAAACAGGAGAGTTTGTGAAAAACTACATCAGAGTTCAGACAACAAGATGAAGGTGCTCAAAGCGGATGCAAGTGGCTACACTAACCGGGTGGCTAACATTAGCATTGGTGTCCGACTCATCAGCACATCACCTTTAGGTATCAGCTCAGCTCACTTGGAACCTCAGGATACCAGAAATAATGCCAGGCACCAGATTTACATGATGGAGAACCAAAAAGGTGAACCGAGTTGAGTCGAGTCAAGCTGGTACCAGGTAGTGGAAAAGCAGCTCAAGTCTATGCCCTCCGAGACCCCGCCCCCCCGAACACACACACATTTAGCCCCATATTCCCCCCAAGAAGTTATCATTACAGCATCACGCCAGCCCCGTGAGACGACTGAGCAGGGAGACAGTCTAGCAGGTCCTGGATTGGAAAACACTGACGTAGACCAAGCTGCACTCACCGTAGAGGTAAAGAGACTCAGGCCTGAATTCTTCATCTGAAATGAAATCCATTATTGAGAGTTACTATATTTCTATTTTTATAAAATTCTCACTTTCTCTTCCTCCTCTCCCACTCACCTGCGAACACCTCCACCTCACACAGAGTGAGTATCTTGTTCTCTCCTGGTAGGAAAATATTAACATAGCGACCCTCTGTGGCTCTGAACCTGTAGGTTTTTGTGACCTCAGAGCCGAGAGGGCCAATCACAGCGACTCTGCGGATCAGAGTAAAACAGTGACATTCACTGTCAATCAAAAATAGGGTCATAACAAACCTCCTGACATTGTGACGTCACACGGCAAATCTGTGGCACGGCATTATGGGGAATCAAGTCATATCTAATTGTGGGTCGACTGTCTCACCACACCTGTAATTAAAACAATAACTCACAGAGAACCTTCAACACCGTAAGCGCCGTATGAGAACCGTATTAAAGCCTCTCACAGTTTGTTGTCGTTGCCGTTGTTCTGGAGGCTGTTGCCGATCCGAATCTGAGCTCCGTTGATCCGGTCTCCACAGCAGTCTCCGCGGTTGGTGATGGTCACTGAGGTCACATTGTAGACAGTGGGCAGCTCCACCCTCCACCAGGGATTCACATCGAAATGAGTGTGACTGCATGAGCACTGCAGGTAGTCAGTGTTACTGTTTCCATCCACAGCGTTCGGAGCGTCTCCCAAGCTGTCGTATGTAGACGACTGCACCGCTTTGGCTCCGGCTGCGAGGTTCTCTGTTCAGCACAGTGAACGAATATAAGTCAAGTCAAGGTTTGGTCATATAGTGCTTTTACAGACCCCATGACCGGCGCCAAGAACTTCTCCCTAAGAGCAGGTGGGAGAAACCTTGAGAAGAACCAAGACTCAGAAGGGGAACCCCCCACCCCCACCCCCACCCCTTCCCCCTCCGGCAGGAGAGCAAAACGAACAGAGAAGAAGGTTTTAGCCTTAGTGTAAAACATTAAAACAGAAAAGGAGAAAAGCAGGTGAAGCAGTCTGTGCAGCAGCTTCACTAGGATGGTCAGAATCAGCTGCTTGTTCAGGTGTGTCTACCTGTGGAGGCGGAGAGTCCCGGCACAGACAGGAGCGACAGCAGGAATGGTACACGCAGCATCATCTCAGCGTCTGGGATCAGAACAACACGTTAGATTAATGTGTGTATCGACCTTCATTTATTCAGAAAACCTGCTCTCACAGCAATGGACTGACCGCCGCACACTCACCTCAGCACCACTGAATGGGTTTGATCATCAACCAGCTTCTCAGACTGAGCTTTGGAGGCGTGTCTGCAGGTTCTTTGAGGAGCTGAAAGTGAGGCTCCTGAGAAGAACGGAAGCTGGACTGAAGGTTTAAAGGTAAGTGAGTCAGAACAGCTCTTCATTCAGCCGCTCTGTCGTTTTTGTGTTGTGTTGTGTTTTGTTTTTGCCGCGTTAGTGATGTTATCCATCATTTCACTCTGCACTGTGTAAGACTTTGGAGGATTTGGAGCCCTCTCTGGTGGAAATCTGTAACTGCATGCAGTGTGTGGAGGAATATTTTGCAGGCAATTGTGCTTCTTCTTCCCCGACTGGATGAATCTGATGGTTGGAAGAGAATTCAGAGAGAACTCGGTCTAAACGTGGTGAAGCAGCGTCTCTGAGGATGTGAGTGAGTTATCTACTGTTATCACCACATCTTCGTCAGTGTGACGTAGATTTTAGATCATTTGAGGCTGAAACAGGCCGGACCTTCTTTCTGAGTCTGTGTGTGATGTTAATATGTAAAGATGTGTGACGTGGTGTGACGTCAGGCTTTACAGGCGACTCACAGCAGTGTTTATATTCTGGTCACTCAGCAACTTCTTTCAATTTTAACAATGAAAATATTAAATAGTGAAGCTACTTTCAATTAACTAACCAACAAAAACTGCATTATGTCTGTTATTTTAAAACAGTAGAACATGCCAGATGTCTATAAGGAATCTAACTGGATGAATTTTGAGAGAAAAATAAACAAACAAGCAAAGGCTTCAAATCAAATAAACCAGACAGGAGTAAAGCAGAGCTAAACGAACACGACGCGCAGCTGCTTTGGACAGGGTCTGTATGCGTGCTGGCGGCTGTATATGGGGATCAATTCTCTCAGCATGCAAACAAAACATGTTACCACTGAAATCTGAACCGGTGCAGAGATTCTTACCTGTGTCTGTCCAGCAGAGCCGTGACTCCAGTGTTAGGTCTCTGCTGTGATGTGTCTCGTAGTGGACAATCTGTCTGTTCGGTCAGAGAGAATGGACTTCAACCCATCTGCCAACACCATATAAGGGCCAAGCAGGAAAAACAACAAGATTAAAAGACTTTTAATCTAAAGGGCTTTTAATCTAAAGTAAATATGGTGATAATTAAAGCAGCACTGTGTAATATTATTTGTTCGTTACTGAGTGACGAGAATGATTAACACACTAAACTACGCTGAGCTGCTGCTGTGAGTCGCCTGTAAAGCCTGAAATGACCATTTAAACATCAGAGGCGTCGAGTTTTTCACACCACGTCGTACGTCTTTACGTATTAATACCGTCACGTACCGACTCTAAAAGAGGTTCTACAACTGTAGAAGATTCAGCACTAAATGGGCCACAGAGACGAGTGTTTACACTTAAAGTCAGAGAAAAAGAGCCGAATTCAGAAAGAATTTCCCGGTAGCCGGTTAGCACCTCGCTAACTTTAGCTGTTAGCTTGTTCGCTCCTGTGGTCTGAGTGATCGACTCTCCACTGTGATGATGTGACGACTACAGTTATACAGCTGTTATAACACATTCAGCTCCCTAGCAGTAACGTCAGCAATCCGCCTTTATTAACGGAGATAATGTCAAATCATCTCACGTTTAAGAAACAGCAGGTGTTTTTCTCGTCCTTCAACCGGAAAACGTCGCTGTAGAGACACAAACACTGAAAGCATTTGAATGTAGTGAATATATGTAATATAAGACCAGAGTTTGTAGGAATGGATTTAACCTGTTTCTCTACGTTTCACTGTCGTTTCACTGCTTATGTTTTGACTTGAATCAAGTAAGAAACTAGAAATGAGTTAAACTACCTTGTTCAAAATCTCCTAGTGAGAAATGTTAGATGGGTTAGACGCAGCCCTGAGGATGAGGGATGAGCCCGGTGACCTTCATACCTCCTCTAAAATAGCCTGTGAGGAGGAACCGGACTGAGGACAGTCCAGCGCAGCGTCAGTAAACAGTGCTGCTGGTTTGTGTTTATCCAGCTGTTAATATTCTCTGGGTTACCGTAAAGGCCTGAATCTGCGGTTCACATGAGGGGGTGACCTCTAAGTAGGAGGGTCACAGTCAGTGTAATCAAATAAGAGAGAAGGTGGTTTTTATGACGGAATATTATCAGTTTATTTGTTTCTCTTCTAATTTCTGACCTGAACAGCATCCACTGTACAGAATCCAAAGCCCACCCAGCTCAACGCCTTAGTTAAACGCTCTCCTGACTCACAGTCTCACCTCAGTGAGGTAAACATGGTGAGGCTTCCTCACCAAGCAGGACTCCTCCTGTTAGACACCTCCACCTTGCTAAGTGTGGAAAGGCTGGCAGATGTGTGTGTAAATGAACTCTGTTCTGATTGGTTGACTGAAACGCTTCTCATAAGGAGCCCTTTAAAGCGATCCTGATCCCTCCTCGTCTATAGAGGGTTTAGTCTGATATTATACTGTCTAATCCATCTTACACACATCCGGACAGTCATAAACATCAAACCTCTGAATTTAAAAGGACTTTATTTTATTTATTTATTATTTATTACACTGGAGCATCTGTAATGCACATTCTGAGTAATGATTTTATGGAAGCTGGAGGTAAGAAGGTGTTTCACTGTCTCTTCAGGAGCGCTGACACTCTTCCTCTGATTCCGCTGATTCCTCTAATTGCGGTGCCGGGAGAGCGGTACTCCGAACACCTCCACCTCACACAGACTCAGAGTTCCCTCTCGGGGCAGAGACACGGTCACGTAACTGCCCTCCAGCAGAGTGCTGCAGTTAAAGTACTCCGTCTGTCCAGCAGGGATGGAGGACACAGTGGCGCAGCTGGAGAACCAGAGGAACAGAGAGAACACAGACAGCAGACTTGAGGCTGGAAACGTTGATATTTTATGAACCCTAAAAGTCATTTTCACTCTTTTGAGAAGGTGTTGTTTAACTAGTTATTAAGAACCTTAAAGTTATCCAGAACAGTTCTAAAGCACTGTCTGTAGAACCAGGTCTGGAGTCCAGTTCCGTTGACACAGATGACACATTGACACAGTCGGAACAAAACCTCACATTTTTATTTTTCTAAATAATTAGAAAAGACCAGATGACCTCAACCTTACACATTCCATGAGAACTGGACAAAAAGAGCTCGTCCAAAATGATTCATTAACAAAGAAGATCAAGCTGCTTCAGATCTGAAAACATCCACAGGTGTTTCTGTCTGTCCTTCCACTGTGAGAAGACCACTCAGCGCTGTGGGTCTGAAAGGACGTGTAGCTGATCAAGAAGAACCTCACTGAGAAAAGGAGACGGACACACCAAACAAAGAAGCTGGACGATGGACTGACCACCCCAGAGTCCAGACCTCAGCACCACTGAATGGGTTTGATCATCAACCAGCTTCTCAGACTGAGCTTTGGAGGCGTGTCTGCAGGTTCTTTGAGGAGCTGTAAGTGAGGCTCCTGAGAAGAACGGAAGCTGGAATGAAGGAAAAGTGACTCACTGACCCTCAGACAGCTGAGAGCAGAGTGATCTGCTGAGGCCACTGGGTAATTTCCTGTTGTTTTCTGTTTTTATTCTGACGCTGAAACATGAATAACTTTTACTAAACGACTGTTTTGCATGGAAATGAAATAAATAAGGGGGTCTCTGACTTTTGCACAGTACTTTACACAAAGTTTTCCTGAACTGTCGTCTACTTACAGTGGATTATCTTTTCCTTCATTCTCAATGGAATTCCCGATCCGGATCTCGGCACCATCTAAACCTTCTGGACAGCAGTCCCCTCGGTTGGTCAGAGCCACGGTGGAGACTGTGTATTTGCGATGAAGGTTCACCCTCCACCAGGGGATGCTCTCCTGTGCTGTTTCAGTGCAGGAGCCCATCATCAGGTTCGAGTTCCGGTTACCATCGATGGCATTCCCAGCGATCCCAAAGCCAGCCCATATTCCAGAGCCGTTCAGACTGGACTGAGTGGCTCTTCCTTTGAGGGCAACGTTGTGGAGGCCGGCTTTCTCTGAGGAGGAACCAAAGGATATCTTAACAAGAGAAATCATTCAATCTAGTCTAAATACCTCATATTCGTATGAATAAGATTATAAAACTTATTTCTTGATGTTTTTTACCTGTTTAAAGTAATTTTATTAAGTAAAATTCTCACTGTACTGGCCGATAATCTCGCTGGTTAAAGTCAAATTTTCTGCCACTATAGTGAAAAAAACTTTTCTTAATAAAATAAAAGTGTAGAAGTTAATTAATCTCATTATAAGCCTAAAATCTAGAATATTATATATATTAACCAGATCTAAGACAGTTTTACTTGCCAATAAACCACTTTTGCAGTGTAAAGAACTTTCTTTGAATCTTCGTTTTGAATAGCGCTTTCACGGCGGGTTCGTCTGTGCTGGCCCAGAATTGCTGCTCTAGTATCTCCGTTTTACTTTGAACAGCTCAAAGTAAGTCAATGTAAAGTTATTTCATTAGAGCATTTCTATTGGTCGGTTCTTCATAAAGGTTTCACACACTGTACATGGCAGCTGCTGGGCTGAAAGGTTTAAAAAACTGAGATACTTGGACTACAATGATGCAGCATGAGCCTTAGACTAGACTAAAGTAGGGCACTGAGCTAAGCTTCACTTGCTAATATAAAATAAGTTAGTAAGTAAAACTAAGTATAAAATGTAAGATATTAAGTCTGGATGTCAGGAATAAACATGAGTGGAATGTTTACTCACCAGGCAGGAGACTCGCCTTGTGTTCATCAATCAGGTCTGTGGGAAGAAAAGGGAGGGGTGTGTTTAATAATAATCAATGTTCATCATTTAAATGTTCATCATGATCAAATTCTCACAGCAGAGAGGCGTGAAAACGAGAGCGCAGACAAATTGCTGCTGGTGCACCACGGCCTCATATTCACAGTCTGGGACGTCTCTAGACCTTCTAGAAGATGTCTTTACTCTGTAAATTGGTCCTGTAATCAGAGCGTGATTGGTTGATTCCTTTATCACTTCCTAATGATGGTGGTAATCAGTCTAACATGTAAGGTCTTCAGTCCAGCTCCTGAAGTCCTAACCAAAGGGACAGCAGCTCAGCTGACCCTAACCCTAACCCTAGATACACAGAGAGAACGATCCTGATTGGATGATTTTCCATTGTGTGTCTAAAAAAACTAAAATGACAGACGTGTTTTTTAATCCACAGATATTATTTGGTGGCTCCATACAAGTAGACTGTGTGTCTGTACAAATCAGAGCCCACCGATCAGCTGGTGGTATGATTTCAATCCCGCAACTCCACCCTGCTTTAACCCCTGGGTCACCTAACCCTGACCATCTGGTGGAGTTTTACACAGCAGTGTTCTCTAAAACTAGGTGAGCAAGTGGTAGAAGTGGTCAGTAGAGAGCAGAAGCGCCTCTGCTGGACAAAGACGTCTGCTGGTCTGCTCTGCTGCAGGTGTTTCTGAGTTCTTTCAGGTGTATTTTAATCCAGAGGTAACAGCTCCAGCCCACCAAAACAGAAAACAGGAACATCTGGTCACCGTAGATTACAATACGCCCTGTGGGACAACATCAAAATCAGTACAACAGTTACCTGCAAATACCTGCACCTCACATAATGTCAGAAACCTCTGTTCTCCAGGGAGGAAGATGTTCACATAACGCCCTACTGCGTCATGGAGCCTGTATGATCGGGTATGACCACTTAGAATGGCTCGTATGACCGCAACTCTGGAGAGAGAGACAGAGAGAGAGAGAGAGAGAGAGAGAGAGAGATACAGACAGAGACAGAGAGAGACGAATAAAAACATGATTAAACGTTGTTAATTTTGCTAGAATGAATGAGGCAGAAGGATGTAAACTCTCGTTTAGTCCTGTTTAAAGCTGGAAAGCCTGGGAAACCGCACGTTTTCTGAAAAGGTTTAATAATATCTGTGTCTGGTAAAAATACACAAAGAGTAGCAGCAGCCTAGCAGACTATGAGCAGCTAACTGACATATATGTATTCGTTTAATACGTCCATTTGTTTTTCATAATTCCTCCATAATTCAGTGTGAGGTGTAATCAGAGCGGTTCAGCCGTCTTTACAGTGGTGGTGATGGGAACCAGGCGTCGCCATGACTACAACACAGATATAGACACTTTATTTACCATCCAGAACCACCAGAGAACCTACACGAGTCGTCTGAGCTTATATGGAATGTTGATGATGGAAAACAGTGGAAAATCTGGAATAATGAGTTTTCTTTGGGGACTATTTTGCCGCACAGCGCCCTGCATGTCTCCCTCCACCATGAATGGAGTTGAAGTTCTCTAAACTCTCATAAAACAGCGTCTCAGTCATCAGGCAGTGAATTCAGAACCAGTTCATGTAGGAACTTTCTGTAGGAGCTTTTAGAGGGACGTCTGGTTCCCATCACCACCACTGTGAGCAGCTCTGACTCGGTCAGTTTATCTAGAACAGAGCGTTTCACACCAGACCGCTCAGAACCGCTCTGATTACATCTGAACTGTTTAACTATGCAGGCATTTTGAAAATGCTCCTCTCAGAAGACTGGCTTGCTGCCCCTTTTGAGCGAACTCAGCCTCCACAGTTACTTCTTGTTGCTGTTGCCGTCATTCTGCAAGCTGTCTCCGACTCGGATCTGAGCCCCGTTCAGTCGTTCTGCGCAGCAGTCTCCTCGGTTGGTGATGGCAATCCTGGTGATGTTGAAGGTTTTTGATAAGTCCACTCTCCACCAGGGATCCGACTGCCTTGAAGTGTGAGTGCAGCTCGAAACATGGTAATTGGTTTGCAGGTCGCCATCCACAGCTTTGTTTGCTGGCCCATTATAACCGGTAGAAGACTGGACGGCCTTGGCTCCGAGAGCAACGTTCTCTAATTGGAGAAATTGGCAACAGGTTAATGCTCAGAAATGTGATAACACAACTGACTGTTTGCAAAATTCAGTGGAAGCTCTGCCTCCCTTATACTCCGTTTACATGTTTGTGCTGAAGCTGCTTTGCGCCTCATAATGGTGCATGACTTACGGCTATATGAAGACCCCAGACGCTGGCATGGTGAGAGCGTTACCAGTATAAAAGGATGATTATGAGAGGAGAGCTGCAGCAGTGTAGGGTGCGAGACGTTCGGCGTCCACGGCTCCACAAAACATCAACATGCAGTTGATTCCACCACAGCAAAAGGTGGAAAAATTGCACTCTTAATGGAGCATTCTGCCTGTCGCTGTGGTCTGCAGAGCGTTGCAGTGGGGGAATTAACCTTTGCAGCTCTGTGCAAAACAATGGAATGTGTGGTTTGTTGTCCAGTGCCAGAGTGGGCAATCAGGAGAGATGGTGTACATCATACCCAATGCAGTACAGCTCTACAGCAGTTTGGCTGTTTTCTTACACAATATGGACAAAAGGAGCTTCTTCCCACAAGCCATCACTCTTTATAACAGTTAAAACATTACACAAAATATTCCAGCTTCTAAACTGCACTTCAAAAATACTGGTATATAATATCAAGATCAACTCCATCCTCTGGAACTGCCGTCTCAGACCAGTGTTTATACTAGCATCTTACTTACCTGCCATACTACCCCACTTACCTGACTGTTACCCCACTCACCTGTCATATTACCCCACTTACCTGACTGTTACCCCACTCACGTGCCATATTACCCCACTTACCTGACTGTTACCCCACTCACCTGCCATATTACCCCACTTACCTGACTGTTACCCCACTCACCTGCCATATTACCCCACTTACCTGACTGTTACCCCACTTACCTGCCATATTACCCCATTGATTTGACTGTCACCCCATTGAACCCTTTCTCTGCCACTATATAGCCTTTAACTTTTGCTGCACTCAGCATTTTAACTTTAGACCCACACTCTGCACATTGTACGGTTTACAGATATGACTGTGTCTGAGTGAGTGTGTATGTGTGAGTCTGTGTGTGAGGGTGTGTGTGTGTGTATGTGTGTGTCTGAGTGAGTGTGTGTGTGTGTGTGTGTGTGTGTCTGAGTGAGTGTGTATGTGTGTGTGTCTGTGTTTGTGTGTATGTGTGTCTAAGTGAGTGTGTGTGTGTCTGAGTGAGTGTGTGTGTATGTATGTGTGTGTGTCTGAGTGTGTGTGTGTCTGAGTGAGTGTGTGTGTATGTATGTGTGTGTGTCTGAGTGTGTGTGTCTGAGTGAGTGTGTGTGCGTCTGAGTGAGTGTGTGTGTCTGAGTGAGTGTGTGTGTGTATGTGTGTGAGTGTGCGTCTGAGTGAGTGTGTGTGTGTGTGTGTATGTGTGTGAGTGTGTGTGTGTGTGTGTGTTAGAGATTATCGTGATCGGCTGAGAGGCATTTCAACCCTAATTTTGCAAGCGGTCAGCTGTCAGTGTGTTTTTGTTTTTATCTCACAGAAATCTTACTTTCTTCGTGCCTCGGGACGCCATCGACCCTCGAAAGCCCCCACATCAGGATGAGAGGCAGAAGCACAGACGCTGTCATCCTCTGCCTCAGAGAAGCACAGTGAGTCAGTTACGCCTGGCACTGTTTTTGATTAACACTAACCTGCTTCATATTAAACACAAAAATAGGCTCATGAATAGTTTTAACCTACAGAAGTTTAGCCCCGCCCATTCAGCCTACAGCAGTTTAGCCACGCCCATTAAGCGTACAGCAGTTTAGCCCCGCCCATTCAGCCTACAGCAGTTTAGCCCCACTCATTCACACCAAACTTATAAGTAATGTTTTGGGTCTAAGTGCTTTTTAAATGCGATATACAGCAGCCAATCAGAGAAGAACTCATTTACATATATCAGTTTTAAAGACTCAGTAACAAAACCAGCCTGTTTGATTCTGAGAGAGGTTAAAAAACGATCATGTAGAAGTTCATTGTGAATGTAAATATGGGCTCTTTAAGCTGAAAATATGATTAATTGAAAGGTCTATTTACATTATGACACTGATTCACTGCCTTTGTACAGTTTATAGAGTTTAAACCTTCAGACACGTGTGACTAACAGAAGACAGTCAAGCTCTCATAGTCATAATTCAGAATCAACACAGAGGCTCGGGTTCCTGAACTGGGACTAAGCCTGACCTCCTTTCAGTCCAGTTAGGATGCAATGTAGTCCAGGACTAGGCTTAATCTCTGTGCTCACGCTGCTGTAAGGTCTCACCTTTCCTACCTGTATCAGTGGAGACGTGCAGAGAGAAGGAGCTCGTGTGCTGAGATGGACAGTCCAGCCTTGACTGCGTTTCTGCTCTGAGCTGTTTTTGGCCACAGATTTGTTTGAATAGAGCTGCTGGACGGTTACTGACCCCGGTCATCCTGAACCCCAGCCATGTATGAAGGAGGTGCTGTAGCTCGTAAACTGTTTATTTTTCAGACCTCTGAAGTCAGTCAGGCCTCACTCTCCAACATCTTCCTGCGGATGTGTGTAAAAGCATAAAACAAGTAGCAGAAGTCAGTAAGTGTGTCGTTGGTGAGAGAGTCGGACGTGAGCTGCAGAGCGACGCTTCATAAAGAGAAAACTCTGCCTGAGTACAGGCAGCTGTGGCCAACAACAGCTGGATAATAAAGCACCACAGCTTGTGCTAAAGCTGAGTCTCCTTCAATAGCAGATTACGTGTTAAAGTAAACTCCTCTGTCATGTGCTGCTTCTGTCTGGATGCTGACGCAGGACGGAGGTCTGAGTTCTGCCTTCAGTCGTTCTCAGTGAGTGACTGGCCGAACGCGCTTCTTCACTGTGAGATATAAGAAGCGCACATCTTGGCTCTTTAATAAGTGAGTGGAACGTTTACAGCTGAAACGAAGAGCAGCCTTTACTGAGCCTTTACACTTTCAGTCCCAACAGATTAGTTAAAACAGCTCATTCATCTCCGCTCAGACACACCACTGCGTTCACTGGGAGACCGCGAACTCTGAGCTGTTACTACTGCAATGTGTTGAAATACTTCTGTGCCGACTTAACAACCAGAAAACAACATGACACAAACGACTACCACTGCGCCGCTATTTAGCACATTGCTTTTCAGAGCCTACATTATTTAGGTTTACTTTCACACTGTTAGCCTTACTTCATCTGCTTTAACATGCTGCTTGAAACAAAACATCAAAAAATAATAATGTTAGTCAAAATAGATTAACAGAATTAAGCTTACATTAATTCAATAGAATAATAATTAATAATATTAATACTGTTACTACTACTACTACTAATAATAATAATAGTCAAAAGAGATGAACAGAATTAAGCTTACATTAATTCAATAAAATAATAATTAATCATATTAATACTACTACTACTAATAATAATAATAGTCAAACTTGGTGTCACACTTGGCCCCTCCCAGGGGAGTGGAGGGACGCCAGACTGTGTCAGAGTGCTGCCGTGTCTGTGTGTCCTTCTGGTTCTCTCCTGTTAGTTAAGCTGTCATAGTCAGATCTGCCGGAGTCGTTAGCCACACTCTGGAAATGTTTACATTCCCTGTTTATGTACAAACAGACAGAATAAAACTAATTCCCTCTCCCTGCTTTCTTTCCGAGTATACAACTGCCCATATGGCCGGCCAGACACTGAAGGACGACCGACTGCCGAGCCCTCCTGCTGCCCACTTCAGACCAGCTGCCCACGCCCAGCTGCCACCACCTACCTTAGATGAGCTGCCCACCCTACGCTGATGTTCTCAAAGACTCCTAGATATTCCTAATATCAATATTACTGCTGTTAATATTAGTAGTATAATCACTTGTAGGTAGTTTGACCAGAGGAGGATGGGTCCCCCCTGGTGAGCCTGGTTCCTCCCAAGGTTTCTTCCTCAGTTCTGAGGGAGTTTTTCCTTGCCACTGTTGCCCCCGGCTTGCCCACTGGGGGGTTTCTGCACATCCTTACAGTACTGTTGAAACTTTGTCTTTTCTGAAATTCTGTAAAGCTGCTTTGTGACAACATCCGTTGTAAAAAGCGCTATACAAATAAATTTGATTTGATTTGTTTTGGTTTCCTAGTCCGGCCCCTTGTTTTGGTGACTCCTCCCTTGATTATTCTCACCTGTATTTCCACCTGTGTCTTGTGAACCCTCGTTAGCCCTCTTGTATTTAAGCTTTAAATATTTAAGTTTTCAATAGTCTAGTGCTGGTCTTTGTTTGATGTATGTTGGATGTTCTGTTTGTCCTGTTGGATTCTGGTGTCTGTCATGTCTGCCCCCAATCTCTCCGTATTGTTTACTTGAACCTGGACCGTCTTGACCATGACCCTGGATTTGCCCTTAATAAATCTCGCTCAGCATGTGTGTCCGCCTCCTTGCCCCCGTTACAGAAAGACCATCCACCAAAGGACGCAACGAGTAAGCGAGACTCTGGAGTGTGGTTGTTGGGACGAAACTCCGGCTGTTTCTAAGCAGCCCGAGTTCGATGTGTCCCAACGCCATCAAACCAGAGACAGCAAATCCCCTGGCGCTGAGGGTACACAAGCGTCTCGTTGGTCCTGGAGGAAGATGAAGGACCATCCCGTCTTCGAGTTGGATGACGAGTGCCCCGGTATGCGCCTTGGGTCTGCCCGTCTTGAGCAATGCTGCAGGGAGGAGCGACCTGCAGCGCGAGACGTGGTTAGACGGATGGAGCATTCAGAAGACCCTTTGTATGGCTCGTTTGCAAGCGCCACTGTGAGCTGCCAATAGCTCGAGTGAGCCTTGGGAATGGCCAAGTGGGTGCTGTTTCTGTTTGTTTCTCCAGGTTGGAGCAGCGGTTCCCAGCCTGAGTTCCTGATCCCATGGCCGCACCCCACGGCAAGCCTAATCCGGTGGCCGCACCCCGCAGCAAGCTTGCGCCTCCGGACCCCCCGCTAGTCACCATGCCGCGCCTCTGGATCCGCCCTGTGGACATCGTAGCAGCCCGTGGACATTACAGCTCCTTTGTTCCTGCCCTTCCCAACCTCGCATGTGTCTGTTCCCCGTGGGCCTCCTGTGTCTCCTGTCTCTGTTCCCCGTGCGCCTCCTGTGTCTGTTCCCCGTGGGCCTCCTTTGTCTCCTGTCTCTGTTCTCCGTGGGCCCCCTGTGTCTCCTGTCTCTGTTCCCCATGGGCCTCCTGTGTCTCCTGTCTCTGTTCCCTGTGGGCCTCCTGTTTCTCCTGTCTCTGTTCCCCGTGGGCCTCCTGTGTCTCCTGTCTCTGTTCCCCGTGGGCCTCCTGTTTCTCCTGTCTCTGTTCCCTGTGGGCCTCCTGTGTCTCCTGTCTCTGTTCCCTGTGGGCCTCCTGTGTCTCCTGTCTCTGTTCCCCGTGGGCCTCCTGTTTCTCCTGTCTCTGTTCCCCGTGGGCCTCCTGTGTCTCCTGTCTCTGTTCCCCGTGGGCCTCGTGTGTCTCCTGTCTCTGTTCCCTGTGGGCCTCGTGTGTCTCCTGTCTCTGTTCCCCGTGGGCCTCGTGTGTCTCCTGTCTCTGTTTCCCCGTGGGCCTCCTGTGTCTCCTGTCTCTGCTCCCCGTGGGCCTCCTGTGTCTGTTTCCCCGTGGGCCTCCTGTGTCTCCTGTCTCTGTTTCCCCATGGGCCTCCTGTGTCTCCTGTCTCTGTTTCCCCGTGGGCCTCCTGTGTCTCCTGTCTCTGTTTCCCCGTGGGCCTCCTGTGTCTCCTGTCTCTGTTCCCCGTGGGCCTCCTGTGTCTCCTGTCTGTTTCCCCGTGGGCCTCCTGTGTCTCCTGTCTGTTTCCCCATGGGCCTCCTGTGTCTCCTGTCTCTGTTTCCCCGTGGGCCTCCTGTGTCTCCTGTCTGTTTCCCCGTGGGCCTCCTGTGTCTCCTGTCTCTGTTCCCCGTGGGCCTCCTGTGTCTCCTGTCTCTGTTTCCCCATGGGGCTCCTGTTTCTCCTGTCTCTGTTCCCCGTGGCCCTCCTGTGTCTCCTGTCTCTGTTTCCCCGTGGGCCTCCTGTGTCTCCTGTCTCTGTTCCCCGTGGGCCTCCTGTGTCTCCTGTCTCTGTTCCCCGTGGGCCTCCTGTTTCTCCTGTCTCTGTTCCCTGTGGGCCTCCTGTGTCTCCTGTCTCTGTTCCCCGTGGGCCTCCTGTTTCTCCTGTCTCTGTTCCCCGTGGGCCTCCTGTGTCTCCTGTCTCTGTTCCCCGTGGGCCTCCTGTGTCTCCTGTCTCTGTTCCCCGTGGGCCTCCTGTTTCTCCTGTCTCTGTTCCCTGTGGGCCTCCTGTGTCTCCTGTCTCTGTTCCCTGTGGGCCTCCTGTGTCTCCTGTCTCTGTTCCCCGTGGGCCTCCTGTTTCTCCTGTCTCTGTTCCCCGTGGGCCTCCTGTGTCTCCTGTCTCTGTTCCCCGTGGGCCTCGTGTGTCTCCTGTCTCTGTTCCCTGTGGGCCTTGTGTGTCTCCTGTCTCTGTTCCCCGTGGGCCTCGTGTGTCTCCTGTCTCTGTTTCCCCGTGGGCCTCCTGTGTCTCCTGTCTCTGTTTCCCCGTGGGCCTCCTGTGTCTCCTGTCTCTGCTCCCCGTGGGCCTCCTGTGTCTGTTTCCCCGTGGGCCTCCTGTGTCTCCTGTCTCTGTTTCCCCATGGGCCTCCTGTGTCTCCTGTCTCTGTTCCCTGTGGGTCTCCTGTTTCTCCTGTCTCTGTTTCCCCGTGGGCCTCCTGTGTCTCCTGTCTCTGTTTCCCCGTGGGCCTCCTGTGTCTCCTGTCTCTGTTCCCCTTGGGCCTCCTGTGTCTCCTGTCTGTTTCCCCGTGGGCCTCCTGTGTCTCCTGTCTGTTTCTCCATGGGCCTCCTGTGTCTCCTGTCTCTGTTTCCCCGTGGGCCTCCTGTGTCTCCTGTCTCTGTTCCCCGTGGGCCTCCTGTGTCTCCTGTCTCTGTTCCCCGTGGGCCTCCTGTGTCTCCTGTCTCTGTTTCCCCGTGGGTCTCCTGTGTCTCCTGTCTCTGTTCCCCGTGGGCCTCCTGTGTCTCCTGTCTCTGTTTGCCGTGGGTCTTCTGTTTCTGTTCCTTCATTTCTGCCCTGTTCTGTTCCTGGTTTTGTCTTGTTCCCGTCTGTTGTGTCTGCACCCGTTTCTGTGTCTCCTTTCTGTGCCTGTGGTTCCTGTACTGCGCTCTCCTACTCTAGCTTCTGTGTCTGTGCCTGTCCCGGCTCTTGTCCCTGTCTAGTTTGGTTCTGTTTTTGGTCCCTGTCTGTTTGGTTTTGTTCTGTTGTTTTTTGTTTGGCGCGCCGGTGTGCACGCCTTTTGGGGGAGGGAATTGGCCCCTCCCAGTCCTGTCCATGTGGTCGTGTTGTGTTTTGATCTTTCATGTGCATTTGTTTTGGTTTCCTAGTCCGGCCCCTTGTTTTGGTGACTCCTCCCCTGATTATTTTCTAATTCTCTAATACTGCTACTACTACCAATAATATTAATAATAATAATAATAATTATTATTATTATTATTATTATTGTCAAAATAGGTCAACAGAAGTAAGCTTACATTAATTTAATAAAACACAGTATTTATTTATTGGAGTCAGGATATACAAAGGAGTTGTACAAAAAAGAACACATGGAACACATTCCTTAATGTATTGAATCCTGAGTATTGAATCCTGAGTGATGAATCCTGAGTGATGAATCCCGAGCAATGAATTCTGAGTAATGAATCCTGTCTAATGTAATCTGAGTAATGAAATCTGAGTAATGTAATCTGAGTAATGAATCCTGAGTAATGTAATCTGAGTAATGTAATCTGAGTAATGAATCCTGAGTAATGAATCCTGAGTAATGTAATCTGAGTAATGTATTCTGAGTAATGAATCCTGAGTAATGAATCCTGAGTAATGTATTCTGAGTAATGAATCCTGAGTAATGAATCCTGAGTAATGTAATCTGAGTAATGTAATCTGAGTAATGAATCCTGAGTAATGAAATCTGAGTAATGTATTCTGAGTAATGAATCCTGAGTAATGAATCCTGAGTAATGTATTCTGAGTAATGAATCCTGAGTAATGAATCCTGTGTAATGTAATCTGAGTAATGAATCCTGAGTAATGAATCCTGAGTAATGTAATCTGAGTAATGTATTCTGAGTAATGAATCCTGAGTAATGTAATCTGAGTAATGTAATCTGAGTAATGTATTCTGTGTAATGAATCCTGAGTAATGAATCCTGAGTAATGTAATCCGAGTAATGTAATCTGAGTAATGTATTCTGAGTAATGAATCCTGAGTAATGTAATCTGAGTAATGAATCCTGAGTAATGTAATCTGAGTAATGTAATCTGAGTAATGAATCCTGAGTAATGTAATCTGAGTAATGTAATCTGAGTAATGAATCCTGAGTAATGAATCCTGAGTAATGAATCCTGAGTAATGTAATCTGAGTAATGTAATCTGAGTAATGAATCCTGAGTAATGAATCCTGAGTAATGTAATCTGAGTAATGTAATCTGAGTAATGTATTCTGAGTAATGTAATCTGAGTAATGAATCCTGAGTAATGTAATCTGAGTAATGAATCCTGAGTAATCCTGTGTAAAGGCGTGCAGGCACTGCTGAGCACTAACCCAGCAAGCTTCATTGTTTTTAAACATTCTAATGTTTGTGTATTTATGTTTTGTTTGTTTCCATGGCAGCTGCGATCGTGCCGTCCTGGTGCTGAAGCCCACCGTGGTCGCAGTGAGGGGGTTTTAGAGGTAAGGCGTGGTTTCTGGGCTGGCGGCGCCGCTGAACGCAGTAAAATGATGATTAGTCGCTGAACGGCGATCAGGCAGCGCTCCGGCTCTGCGCATGCGCGCTGATCCCAGGTGCGCGGCTCCGCTGTCAGTGTAAAGTATTTCACCATCACCTCCGCGGACCAGCGCCCTCTCCCACCGCGACGCCGCGGCCGCCCGCTGCCCGACCACACGCGCCGGAGAACCAGCCGCGTTAGTCGGTTTAAAGGCTGCCGGGCTCCGCCGAGTGAGGTTAGCGTTCGGCCGTTAGCCGCTGCGCAGGTGTTAGCCGGCTAGGCTAGGCGCGCTGTAAATTACAAACCTTCAGATTTCAGGAACCTGTCCGCTCAGACAGGCAGAGAGAGAGACAGGTAGACTCACAGCTCGGAATCAGTGCTGTGAAGTAAAGCTAGCTTGGCTAACGAGGCTAAAGTCCGCTTCACCAGCTTATTGTTCGAACTGTCCCGTTCCACCTTAAACGGTGCGGGTGTTTATATTATAGCGCTTGAGGCGTTATAATGACAATTGCTGCACCATTTAAGGTGGAACGGGAGCGGAATTCAGCCTCGTTAATTCAGCTGCCCTGAAAGCTAATGGAGCGGCTAGCTTAGCTTGGCTGTCGGTAGCTGTTGGCCGTTGGAGGCGATGCAGCCGCCGCACCGGATTAAACTGAACCGCAGCGCGTTCAGACCCGAAAGCGTTTCGGCTTCAAAGCGGCGGCGCTCCGGCTGTGACCCCCGCGTTCCTCCCACCGGGGCGCGCGCGGCGGATGCAGCCCGAGCCGACCACATGCACCGGGAACCGCCGATCCCACCTGCCCGGGAGCGCCACACAGGGTACGACTCAGGTACCGCTCCGCTCAGCGCAGGCGGGGTGGGGGCGAGCAGCGGGGGCGCCGGGATTCGCTCGGCGGGGTTTGCGATAGGTGTCGGAGGCGACGAGAAGCACGTGAGGCACGCTCAAACCGAGCCCGCAGCCGCGGAGTGTGGCATCAACGGTAACATGCGCGTGGAATCCGCCTCCGCGAGCTGTGCGCCTACACAACTTGCGCGTGCAGCCGTTGCGGAGCGCCGAACGAGGGGCAGATCCGCGGCGACCACCGAAATAACGCGGCTGCGGAGCCGAGCATCAAGTAAGAGCCGTGAAGCATTACAAGGGGAATTCCACCGGCTTTTCAGAATTCAACAGCTCAGTGTGTGAAATACAGGCAGAGGTTCAGCCGTCTTTACAGTGGTGGTGATGGGAACCAGGCGTCGCCATGACTACAACACAGATATAGACACTTTATTTACCATCCAGAACCACCAGAGAACCTACACGAGTCTTCTGAGTTTATATGGAATGTTGATGATGGAAAACAGTGGAAAATCTGGAATAATGAGTTTTCTTTGGGGACTATTTTGCCGCACAGCGCCCTGCATGTCTCCCTCCACCATGAATGGAGTTGAAGTTCTCTAAACTCTCATAAAACAGCGTCTCAGTCATCAGGCAGTGAATTCAGAACCAGTTCATGTAGGAACTTTCTGTAGGAGCTTTTAGAGGGACGTCTGGTTCCCATCACCACCACTGTGAGCAGCTCTGACTCGGACAGTTTATCTAGAACAGAGTGTTTCACACCAGACCACTCTGAATGGTTTTGGCCCAAATAATTTTTTGCCACTAGTGATGGATTTAAAGGGGCTGAGATGCAGCCCTCCGGTCATATTTCTGTCTGGGTGTGCGTGACGCTCAAAGCTGTGAGTTTAGGATGGCTTGTTCTGGAGGAGCTTGGGAAGCTAAAGCCGGGCGTCGTTCTGTAATCGTGGTCTTTTCAGGAAACCAACCTGTGGGTGTGTGTGTGTGTGTGGGGGGGGGGTGCGCAATGTTTCTTAAATACCTGCGTCTCATCATGGGGTAAAAGACCTGGAACGTTTGGCTCCCAAGCGTCACGGGAGTCTCAGAATTCCGAGATCATTAAGATGTGTAAATATGAATGATGCTACATGTGTGGCTGTCGTGCTTTTCTATTCTTTTCCTATTAAACAAGCTAATACATGCAGGACATCCCTTCTTTACAATACCTCTATTTCCCTGATTACCTTCACTTCAGGCATTTATATCTCCCAAATTATCAGTGCGTCATGTGCCGTGAAGGGAACTTTTATCCTGTAATACTTGTAAGAAAGATTGGGCAAGGGGTTGCGTTATAAAGAGGGCCCCAATTATCCTTAAGGGTGGCAATTTTTTTAAGGCTGGTTCAGTTTGCCCAGTCAGTTGGTGCAATGTTAGAAAAGCCATGAACGTAGTATTATTATTATTATTATTATTATTATTATTATTATTATTTGGAAAATGATAAATTTAAAATTTTAAATGTTATTAAAAATAATCCCCAAAGGCAAATGTTTGAGTTTCCAGCTGTGAAGATCAGCTTGTACATGTTTCATGATACATTTTAATTATTATTATTTTTTTTTTATTAATCTGGTTGCACCACACCTTTTCCGGATGGTTAAATTGGGAGTAAAAGAAATCCGCTTCAGTGTGCAGAGGTCAGTTCGGTGTGTGGCAGTATTAGCTGTGATGTAGCTTAATAAGTATTTTGGCTGTTTAATGATCACGTAATTCTGAGGATCCAGTGGTTTTCAAAGGATGAATGTCTGCATACTAAAAAGTATCAGGTTTGGAAAAAATTCTTTACCACAGTGCGATAGAGGACAGATTACTTAGCAAATCCCGTTCTCTTTCCATGCAGAGCAATGTGCTTAGGCCTGGAGTTCCTAATATGGGCCTGAGTTCAGCTACAGAACGACGCACGACTCGAGAGCTCTGTTAATTTGGCTGTTTACTTTTGCTTTTTGTCCTGTCCTCAATGACTTTGTCTCCTGTTGCAGATCGTAATAAGAACGCTGAGCTGAAGAGACGCTACGGTTTAGTCACGAGATTTGGTTCAGGGAGACGCGTCAAGCGGTCTGTGAAAAGCTCGTGCTGTGCCTTTTGTGGCGATGTAAAAAACACCCCTCCTGCTAGCAAAAAACGGGCTCGTGTCCGTAAGCCCGGCTCAAGGCGCCCTGACCCGCCGCGAAGGTGGGAGGGAGCCAAGCTTCGTCCTGCAGTGCAAGCTCAGCAGAAACCCAGGCTTGTTGTGGGGCTCGGGAAGTTCCCCAAGGTCAAACTGTGTGATGTAGCCCGGGTGTTTCACGTGACCTCACGTGAATTTTCGTGCGTTTTGCCTGCAGTGCTGCATCAAAAGAGGGAGCATAAAGGTGTGCAGTGCTTTGAGAGAGAATACATGTCTCTGCTGCCACACTCTCACCACGGTAATTGGAAGTGGATTACCAGCCAGATGTGGAAAGTGTGTGCTCCAACCAATAGCTGTGCTTCTCTCTCGTCAGGTGAACGAATTTCTGATATATTGGTGGGTCTTGAGGGGTGTACCGGGCCTGCGGATAATCATGTTGGGAGGATACTGGACAACGAGAGGATGACACTGACCTCTGGGGAAGGGAATGTGCGTGTCTCTTCCAACCATGATGGGTTTCAGCATAATGGTGAGGCAGGAGGCTCGGCTGTGGCGTTGACGGGTCAGGAAGAGGCACCGACAGCGACTCCAGTCCTCCGTGTTCCTCCTTTGGTACTACAATGTGAGCCAACCTTCAATGAAGTTGGTTTTCCCGATCACTTACAGGGGAACCCTGCAGTTGACCATAATGCCTCTGCTGTTGGACAGTCTGAGGAATGCTGCTGTCCTCTGGAGGAGGAAAGTGGAAGTGAGGATTCAGAAGATAAAGCATACTCTCCTCTTTCCTTCTCCTGCCAGAGAACCCAAGCCTATGTGACTCGGTCTCGCTTGTCCTGTGCCCGTGCTTACAAGTCTTGGCCCTTCCCTAGACGTGGACCTCTTTCCGAACTGAAGTCATCAGTTTACACTGGCCCTCGATGGATTGTTACCCCAGCGGCCTCAGATGTTGCAGATCATGGGATCAGCAAAGTGCAAACTTCTCTCAGTGTGACACCTGGAGAGAACATCAGAGAAAACCCTTACAAGCGTCTCCAATCAAGTGTCGAGAGCACTGTGGATCAAAACAGGCAAGGGCAGTCATCGTCTGCAAACCTGAGCAGGATGGAGAAAAACCCTTCGGAGGTTGTGGAGATTCCAAAAGTTTCAACAGCAGAATACCAGAAAAATCCAGACAAAGGTCAGGAACCCTGCAACCATTCCCACACTGGGCCTGATCCCTCTGCAGACACAGAATTTGTGCATTTTCCTCAACTGAGATTTCCTTATCTCGTCTTGCTCAAGAAGCGCAATAGTGAAGCTGGGGTCACGTGTTCCCCAGAAGTCTCCTGTGATCAGGATAACTTCTCTGGTTTGCTGTCTGCTCAACACCATGACATTCCTGGCAAGAGAACTGATGAGCTGAATGTGGTTCCCACACCTGAACCAGTCAGTGTTCCTCAACTCGGGCCTGTTGAGCAGAGTCTGTCTGGTGGTGCAGGTCACTTTCAGCACAACAGTCTCACAAGAAGAGCTCTGCAATCTTCACTTGATCTACTGCATCCTCCAGAAGAGCCCATCTCCAAAGCCGCTCCCGAGATGGTATGTTCCAAAACGGAACCTCAGGCTACTTCCTCAGTGACTTCTAATTCTGCTGTTGAGACCAGGACTAATCTATTGCACCCTGAAAAGACCGATCAACCTGACTTGACTGGAGGGAGAAGATGGAAGAAGAGCTTTAGCAGCCTGATGAGCAGAGTCGACGACGACGAATCCTCTTTCTCCTCCTCCTCCTCCAGTGAGGACTATCACAACAGTAACCTCTCTTCCAGCAGCGATTCTGAAGGCCCATCGCTGCAGGATGAGATGCGTGAGCTCGGTAAGGCCGATCGAGACTCGTCCCCCGTCCGTTCCCCAAAGTGCTCTCCGGTTGCTGGGGGTGATCTGGATGTTTTACGAGCGTATGAGGAAGATGCCATTGTGCTTGATGTGATTCAAGATGACCCAGAGCTCTTCGGGGCTGTCGTCATGGAAACGGAAGAACGACAGACTCAAAAAATTAGCCCGGAGGCAGGAAAGGAGGCGAGACAAATGTCCTCACAACCTGGGAAGACCGCCATGCTCCAAAGTCGTCAGAGGATAGTTTGGGGCTTAGAGTCAACGAGGTACGTGTGAGAGAGCTTCGTGGTTTGGGTGTTTTTGGTAAATTTCTATGCAGTAAATGTCCAGTTTCAAAATCAACTACTTTTTTGCATTTCTCACAAAATCCCAGGCGAACTGCTCAAATCAAGCTGGAGAATTCTGACGGTTTCTCTGCAGGTTAGTGCTCCTGAAAGTATCTGATGCGTCTGTTGTGACCAGTTTGAATAAGGGAAGCGTGGCGAGGATTAGAACCAATCATATTACAGTATCAGCAAATATTTGCTTACGAAACCGATTTTGTAAATGGACAGACTTTTAGATTATACCGATTTTTCAGACCAATTTTTCATGAGGTATTCATTTCATTTATACTGCAAAAACAAACGTTGTATTCCTCTATACTGCTCCAGTTGGAGTAATCCCATTTCTGCCTTTTATTAACACTTGTGTTGGTGTCAGTAGATGCCTGTATGTGCATGGACTCACCGTCCCCTGTATTGGTGCATCATTAGCTTGAGTAGTAATTTAATGAGAAAAGAGGAATGTGGTGGGGGTCCGTCTGGATTGGTTTCTCCAAATATTAAAGGACTTAATGAGGGGAGGTGTTTTATTGTATGCTGGAGATGATCTTGGTTTGATCGCATGATTGGAAACAGATGGAGTGTTTTTGCTTGTTCTCGCAGTGAAGGCTGGTGGAAAGCCTCAGGGTTCTGTGACTCAGCAGGTACACAGCAGAACCTGGACCCCAAGGAACCCTGTAGTGAAACCAGAACAGGCAAGTGGACCTTTTAGTTCTGTTTGAAGCTGAGTGTGTGATTTGATGCTTGTTTTCACTCTGAATGGAAATATTTACCAGAGTGTCCCGCGCAGATTGTACTCGGGCAGGTGTTTTGATGGGCGGTGACCCATTTTAACCATTTCTAAAATATTTTGTTATGTGTAAGTAAAGGTTAAGTCTCTTTCTGCATGACATGAGACGCAACATGTGTTATAACGTTCCTGTGATTCGGTGCAGGTCACTAAAAAAACTACCATTGCGAAAATACAAGATAATTATCCAAATATGAGGAAGCATAGAAGTGTATTATACTGCATTGCTGTGTTGTGACTAGTATGTTAGTTTGTGGCTTGAGCGTTAGATTAAGATACGATAAAAATATAACTGCTTTTACTCCTTATAAAAAAGCTGCTTTATAATGTTGAACGCTCCAATAAATTGAAAATGGAAACGATGACATTGGCATAATGCACATTTTAAGCAACTCCTTATTGAAAAATTTGTCGTCTGCTTCATCAAACCTGGAACAGAATTGTGTGAATTTTACACCCCTAGAGATCTTTATGTATTCGGTTCTCTCTCTGTCTTATTTGAAGCCTCGGTGAAGTGAGAAGGATACAGAGATGAGTTTGGATATCTGTATATATTAAAATACGCGCTGCCTCCCTAAAGCCCGGCTGAGATTTCTCTTGTCGCTGCTGTTTTGGCTTTGTTGACATGTTTAAACTGGTGCGACTGTTTCTGGTGTTGTGACTGTTTTCTGTCAGACTCTTACAGACTGTAATAATAACCTGGATAAGAGATGTGCAGACCTGAACGCCAACAGCGCTGGATCATCATGGCTTGTGGTTGATGCGCGCAGCAATGGTGGGTCCTCAGAATCCATTCTCTCTGTCATAGTCTGATTTTAAGAATGCTGAAGTTCAGAGCTACAGATTGGGGATTGTAATCGGACAAAATCTGAATCCAATCACACAAACTTAAATTGGCCTGTGATTGAAGTTTCACTCGTGAAATACTTGGTCCCTAAATCCAGTTAAACTGTTTAGTTTGTGACTTGGGGGCTGTTAGAAATGTGCTTTTGTATTTCACATGTTCATTCAGGTCACTCAGCGCCAGCTTTGGGTAAAATAGATAAATATGTAAACAGTAAAAATCAGCCCAAAAGTCCTAGTTTACAGACTGCGGATGCTCTTAAAGACCCAGCACAGCATTTTCCTCCTTACTCAGTGTTTTATTAGCAGGAAGTGCGTGATCATCTTCATATTTCTGCTTCAGTCCAACATTTATTGGATATTTGGAGTTATTTGGTTTGATCTTGGACGTCACAGATAACACTGACTGTAGTGAATCATAAGCTCTGATATTTCATATTAATAAGCTGTAAAGTCAGCTGAGCCTCCCACCCTGCACACACGCCGCACCTGTCTACCTTACAGCTGGTAGGAGATGCTCTCATTTACAGACGCTCAGTTGTTGGATGCAGGAGGGAGAAGCTCACTCTCTGTTCTGGAGATTCCAATCACTTCAGTACTGTTTTTGGAAAAATATTGAAGGAAAATGAAAAATATAATATTCTTGGCAGAAAAGTTTTGCGCCTGTTTTTAAAAAAAAAACAAACAAAAAAAACAACCCAGCTGGGTGCAGGGCAGGGCCTTTAGTCCATATCTGCAGCTCTTTCCTCCAGGAACCTGCGTCAGCAGCAATGAGAACTCAAGACGCTGTAAAAGGTGTAGGAGTTTAACTGTGAGCGGTTTCCGGATTTGTTAGTAAAACACTGTATTGTCTCCTGTACAGTTCATGGTGCAGCTGGGATCGGCAGCAGTGTTCCTAAACCTTCTCCGCTCTCAGTGAGTAAACACTGATCAGAATATGGCCTCTTTTCCACCGTCGAGCCGAATGGTCCTCAGGGCCGTACTGGGCCGCTCCGCACTGGTCCGCTCCGCACTGGTCCAGACATGTGACTGGTTGCGGTTTCTTTTCGCAGCTGTTGTATCTCTAAATCAGAACTTTCTGGCTTTTCTGCTGGCATTATGCTAGCTGAGCTAGAGGTTATAACCAGGTGTATCTCCTGGTTATCAGCGCTGTTTTAGTTAGAAACTGGTGTTAGAGTGAAGCGTTGCCATTTAATGAGTGGTGGATTTAAAATCGTGCACTGCTTTTATTTATTTGACGTCTGAGCATTTGATTGTTTTCAGGTTTGAAGTAAAGCAGCACTGCGTTGGCACAATATGGACATAAACGTAGAACCAATCAGTTGTGATGCCATCCCACTGAACAGTTCTGTGGCCCTGAGTACAGTTAAATAACTTTGTGGAAAAGCCCCTGGAACAATTACCTTCCATGCTCAGAACCGTGCGGCTTGCGGGGGAAACGAGGCCTATGATGTCACCAGAGAACGTCTGAAAACATGTAACACGAGATCCGAACTGTCTAACATGTTCCATGTCTGTCTGCCCAGTATTGTCGCTTTTACTTCAGTGAGCATCACTCGTGCCTGCGGAACATGTGCTGGTTCCTCCATTTGCCCAGGGATGAAGATGAGAAGGTGAGTGAGAGGATCACGTTCACCGCGGTTTGGTAAAACAGGGAAAAAAGAAATGCAGATGGCTGGTTTCTCTTCATTTAGTTTTACATGTTCCACCTTGTGTTGTATAGCACCTCCTGAGGAAACTTTAGCTGCCACAGCCTGTAGTGTATTAAAGGGGAATTTCAGAATAGTTCAGGGTGTTTTGGTGTGAAGCGGTTCAGACGTCTTTACAGTGGTGGTGATGGGAACCAGGCGTCGCCATGACTACAACACAGATATAGACACTTTATTTACCATCCAGAACCACCAGAGAACCTACACGAGTCTTCTGAGTTTATATGGAATCTCGATGATAGAAAACCTGGAATAATGAGTTTTCTTTGAGGACTATTTTGCCGCACAGCGCCCTGCATGTCTCCCTCCACCATGAATGGAGTTGAAGTTCTCTAAACTCTCATAAAACAGCGTCTCAGTCATCAGGCAGTGAATTCAGAACCAGTTCATGTAGGAACTTTCTGTAGGAGCTTTTAGAGGGATGTCTGGTTCCCATCACCACCACTGTGAACGGCTCTGACTCAGTCAGTTTATCTAGAAGAGAGCGTTTCACACCAGACCGCTCTGAATGAATGAGGAGTTTCCTGTTAGTCCATTTAGGCTGTACTTATACATTTGGAGCTGAAGTCCCGCTCTACCAAAGAACAGACAGAAGAAGCACCTAGCAGGAGGTCCTCGGTCGTAGTTCACTGGGAACCCCAAATTTACCCTCACAGCTGATTTGAAAGATGCAGGCGTGTCTTCCAGCTGCTTTGCGTCATTTGTGCTTGTGCAGTTTGGTTCCATGTTACGTTCTTCAGTCTTCACACATGGGCTATTGTGTATTCTCCCAACGACTGCACCGAACTGTAACATCTGTACTGCAACAGTTTGGGACAAATACACGTACCATTACCCCCTGAATCTGAAATGGACTCTGTGTTTCTCTGCTGTAGTTCTGTATGGACACGGTGCAGAAGTTCTGCCGTGCTGGAAGTCCTTCCCTTGTACAGCGAGCAGGTAAGTCAACTGCTTTAAAGTCAACTTGATCTTTTCTTTGTTTAATCTTCTTTGTTAGTTTCTGCTTATTTTAAGCCCAATTCATCAGATCACAGCATTTAAAAGATTTCGTTTTCTGAATCATCCATCAAAATATAATAACTTAAGCCCTGCCTTTGGAATGTCTTGTGTATTTTAATGATGTCACCTTGCACCAGTGGGTGGGGCAAAATAATATTGACCAATAAAATCTTTCACCTCCACCGATTGCTCTAGGCATACTAGCTTCTCGTCTCACACAAGCAGACTTCGCAGTGATGATATGCATTCTGATTTTTGCAAAGCAAGCCACATTTGGAGGTGGTTTGAAATGCGACTCCAGTCTTATTATAACAGATGTGTCTGAAGTCTGGACGCTAAAATCGCTTTCCAGCGTGTCTTTTGTGACTCGCAACACGACAAACAGCAAGTGTCGACTCCAGAGAGATGAAGTGCTGGAACACGATTCATGATGATGAAGAGAGTTCTGAGAGTCTGCAGGGGAGATGATGCTCCTCCACCTCTCCTGCATCCGCGTTTGAAATTCGCGTTGACGTGTGACGCCTACGTCGCTACCATGGCAACCCATGCAGATAGACCGGTGATGTCTGGACACGCAAATCTGATCTGATCACTTTCAAATAACATAACCGGTTTTCCTGCAGTCTGAACACAGTCTTAAAGACCCCTCTAAACCCCGCCCCCTCTAAACCTCACCCCAGTTTGCGATCTTGTAATGAGTCTGACGAGCAAACAAAGGTATCTAGTGAAATACTGTCATTATTGAATGTTTATTTCTGTGTTAAATCTCTGTCTCTCTGTCTGCAGTGGAGGTGTTTGTTGGCTATTACAGGACTAATTCTCCTGGTGTGAGTTTCAGTCAAAACATTGTGAACTCTCTGCTCTCCTCTCTGCTGAACCTGGCACTGCTGACGGACCTGCTGCCTGTCATCAACACGCTGCTCTCGCACAACAGAGCGGTGAGCGGCTGCTTTTATGTGCGGTGTGAATGTATAAACACCGGACAACTCGTAATAAAGAGCTTCATGCTGGGGCTCCCGAGTGACGTAGCCGTCTAAGCATTGGCGCCGTAATTGGTAGGTCACAAGGTTGAAGGTTGAGGTAGGCAGGATGGACCCAGTGCAGGTGTCTGTTAGCTGATGTAACAGAATTGGCGGTTATCGTTCTGCTCCCAGCGCGTTCAGCTGTTCAGTGACGGCGGTTAAAGATGCGGTGGAGCTCCACAGCCTGCGTTTGCCTTCATCCTCCTAGCACTGGGGGTATCATCCTAACTAGAAGATAGAACTGCATGTGACTAAATTGGGAAGAATATTGGAAAACATTCAAAAAAAGAACTTCATGTTGTAATTTATGCTTAATTTCACAAATCTAGAGCTCGTCTGAGCATTTTGCAGGCTTTGAATACTGGTTCTAAAAGTCGAAGCAGTCGTGCTGAAGTTGCACAGCGGCATGTGTTGTGATAGAAGTTGCGACTGCAGCTTTATAATGAGCTAAAGGTGTAATGTAATTATTTTATTATTTATCATCAGTTTTACTATTAGTTTGTTCGAGTTGTCATTTTATTACATACATTAATTGTGTATTACATAAACTACCACACATTTTTCATGAAGCGTTTTTCTGATCCTCAGAGCTTCATTGGCTCTGCAGCTCGTCACCCTCTGAGTCGAGGAGACGCCTGGCATAAACGAACGGCAGTGAATTTCTGATTCAGCTGAACTTTATTTTTAACCTTTGCCATATCTTGACATTAACTGTTCTGATTAAAGGCCTTTGTTGTTGAAACAGCTTCTGGAAACTGAAAAGTGTGTGTGTGTGTGTGTGTGTGTGTGTGTGTGTGTGTGTGTGTGTGTGTGTGAGAGCGCGCTTACAGGCTCCCCCTGAGCTCGTGATGGTACTTTATGAACAGGTGCGCGAGAGAGGACAGCTCAGCTTGGTACCAGAGCTCATATTCCTCACCTCAAAGGTGAATCATTTAAACTCAGCAAGCACAACATCACTGTTTAATAAAGTCTGCTTAATTAGTGCTGTTCTGTTTGATCTCAGTAAAGTCCACGCATAACAAGCAATAGGACAAACACACACACACACTGCCGTTATGTTGTGTACATCTATGACCGTTTCCGTTCACACCAGAGGGGCTTTTTCAAATCCGTTTGAGTAGCACGGTGCACTCATGTGTGGCCAGATGGTCCTGGCAGTGTTTGTGAAAGTGTTCAGATAAAGTTCGGTGTGTGTGTGTGTGTGTGTGTGTGTGTGTAGATGATAGATGCAGGCTGTGTGTTCACTGTGAATCAGTGTGAGATGATGCAGTCAGAGCTCCAGATGCTGCAGGTGCCCAGACAACAGATGATCATTTTCCATGCTGTCAAATGCAGGTGAGTCATATTGTGTGTGTGTGTGTGTGTGTGTGTGTGTGTGTGTGTGTGTGTGTGTGTCCCTCAGTGCAGTAGCTTTTATCAGGACAGTCATGATGGAACGTATCATTTAGAAACAGTATTTGAAGTGAAGATTACAGCCGGGAGTCTCAGCAACAGGCAACGAAAGAAACAATTTACAGATTGTATGTTAAAGAAGTTTTAAAATGTCTTGCGGTTTTAAATACAGGGTCCGCTGTCCTTTATCTGGGGCTTCAGTGTTTTTTCTGCAGTGTGTTTAACGGCGTGTGACGTCACTGATCCCACCTGCTCTGCTGTGGTGTGTCTGTTTCTGCAGAGCTTTGGCCACAAACCCCCTCACTGCTGAAGTGTCAGCGCTGTCTGAGGCTGTGGTCCAGATCGAGGTGAGGCTGCAGATCAGTTCCTCTCTTTCTGTAGTTCATGGATTTCCTAAACAGTGAGGCTGAGACTGAAGCGGCTCCCTGTCTGCGTTTATATGCACAGCTCTTGTGTCTATTTCATAAAATGAAGTTTTATGTTGTGTTTACTCTTTTAATCGTCAGTATGTGGGAGTCGAGCGTGAATGTCCCGCTTCTCGCTCAGTGTTTCTGTAATCACTCCGCTCCGGGTTTTCTGTTTGCTGCTGCTGCTGTTCACTGCATGGTATTTACTGTAAAGTGGACTGATTGGAGATGGAAAGGTTGAAAGGTTTATCGTTGACCGTTTGAACAGCACTAGGTCCTGTCTGACACTATGTAGTCCACTTCTTCTGTAATCTGGACAGATTCAGCAGCTCCAGAGTGATTGTGAGGGCTGTACATTAACGAGGAAACAGGACTCCATTTCAGTCACAGCCTATAACGGCCTAAATCTGAGCCTGAGTGAAAAAACTAGGATTTTCTCCAGTGTTAAACTGCTCTGTGTGTGTGTGTGTGTGTGTGTGTGTTAGGTGTGTAAGCAGCAGGAGAACTGGCCCGGACTGGCGAGCGTGTTCTGTAGGGTCTGTGCCAGTCGACACAGTGCAGGAGAACTGGCCAGGTTCTGCTGCTGTGTTACCACGGCTCTGCTGAAAGAACCTAAAGACAAGCTCACGCTGCCATACGAGCCTTTCGCCGAGTCAGGTACTCGCACACGTTCTTATCCTGAGAACGTCTGGACACCGGGGAGTGTCCTTGTTTGTGGCCATCCAACACCAAAAGTTGGCATCGGGCGTGGTCTGCGTAATGAGAAAACGCCCGATCCTGTGACGCTGCGTTACATCTTCTTTTCCTCTTCCTCGTTGATCTGTTCAGTCCAGCGTTCTGAGTTGATGAACTTCTGTTCTCTTTGTTTTTATGTGTATGTCAGTATGTCAGGAGGTGCCGTCGGACAGGTTGGTTAAAAGCTTTCTGGGAAGAGTGGGAGTCTCTCTGATGATTAGATATCACAGAATGCACGACTGGGCCAAGGTAGGTTTGTGTGATGAGTGAATATGGACCAGATGGTTTTGTGGTCAGTTCTGACAGAACCCTACGCTGTTAGTCCACTGTGTGAGTCAACAGGGCTCCTAATTTTCCTAGGTTGACCCTTCGACTCTTTGACCATCTGTAGTTACACCCTGAATGTTGCTATGACTCTTTGGCTCCTTTTTCAAATAGTCCTTCACTGATGGCTCACTTCATAAATCCAAAGCTAAAGAAGCCGCAAGCTGTAAGAAGGAGAGCGAGAGGCTAAAATGACAGAGTGGAACCATTGACTGTATACATGATATATACATTCTGAGATACATATCTATATCCCCGTATATGAGATATATCTCATTGGTTGGAACATGCAGACTCTGTTGCTCTCGCTGGACGTCAGTGATGAAAATCGGACACTGTCACTCTGAAAATCACGTGACCTTGAGGTTCTGCGTTGAAAGTAATGTTACTGAATTACTATAATCGGAAATACTGAAAATATATTCCTTTTCAAAAAATTTCAGCAGTTACAACAAATGCACTTAAACACATTTCATTATTTGAGTAGTTTGACAGCCCATCTTGATGCAGTAAACACTGTTTTACTAAGACAGTGTTGTGTCCTGAGCTACATTGCCTCATTCAGAGTGGGACAGTTCCTAAAAGCTGTTAAATGTTTGCAAATACTCTTAAAAGATTGTTTTTTATTCATGGTCAGTGACATGATGTTCAGTCCATCCTGTAACTGTTTTTAAACTTTGAACTATTTCTAATCCAATTCTGCTGATGAAAGCTGCGGCAAGTGTATAAAACAGAGCTGCTGCAGTCGGTCGCTGTGTGCCTGTGTGGATTTGAGCACAGTACGAGTTTGAGGTCTGTCTTTCTGGATGTGTGTGAAGGGTGTGAAGTTGGTCCTCGTGATGTCTCGGCTGCACGTGGAGTTCTCCAAATTGAAAGGGCTCTTCGGCAATGAGGACGGGATGTCCCGTTGTCAGGTCATCACCATGGCGACGGAGCTCTTCCTCCAGAGCGGGAGCATTGAGGGAGCTCTGAATGTGCTCAGAGGTGACAGCAGCACGAACGGCCTGCACTTAAAATACTGCTTTATTTTTGGATTTACATTTTGCATTTTAGCTTCACATCATGTTGTTTGTGTTGTAGTTGTTCAGATAATTAGTTTAATTCTTTGTTTTAGAATTGAGTATTTAAATCCGAGGCAAGTGAACAGTTTAGGAATTATAGCCTTGTGTCGTCTGTGGGTGATGTTTAACGTGTGTTTGTGTGATTTTATTTAATTATTTATTTGTTTTTTTTTGTTTTTTTTAGCTGATGAGTGGTTTGTGAGCTCAAGCATGTGGCCATGTGACCAGGCGGATGTGGAGAACCGGAGGAGGGTTCTGATCGTTCTAGCGGGAAAAACCTCACACAGAGACACACTGGAGGTTCTCAGCAACCTGCCGGGACTCAGACAGCCACTCGGTCAGTTAGAACCACCCACTCAGTCCTGTACATCACACTCTGTCTCACATGACTGAGCCTCTCCGCTTTACACTGGGGCTGCAGCACAGCGACTGCAGAACGTACAGCTCCTTGTGTTTTGTACTTACTTTGCCTGGACTTATTAACAGAAGAACCAATAAGAGATAAATTAATAGAAAAAGGCTGTTATTAGAATAAGTAAAAAATATATAGAGAGAGAGATGCAGGCAGACAGACAGAGAGGGAGAGAGACGGATGTGTTGAACCAGCATGTTTATGTACTCGCTCCATTCTAAACATCCAGTCTGCAGGTCTAGGGCTCTGTTTACTGGCCTGATTGCTTGGTTATGTTTTTCACTGTGGTTCCCATTTGTGCGAGTGACCGTCTCTGATGTGTGAATGAATTGTTTTTATTGTTGGTTTCATTACTTAAGTATCGTTAGTTGCTAGATAACAACATAACAGCTGATAATTAACCTTGATTTCTTAGTTTAGGATGTGAGAAGATTCCGTAAGATATTCCTAAATTAAGATGAGATTTGCTGTAATGGGATTTGCAAAACTCTGATCTTGATCTTGAATCTAAACTTAGCACTGAAGGTAGGAAGCTTGTGTGATGTGACCTCAGATGTGTTTCTGGCTCTGACTGTCCAGAGCTGCTCTCACATCAGGGCGGAGATGATTTTTGGGCTACATTCGCATGTTTTCATGTAAATGGGGGGCGGCTTCATGTTCAGTGTGTGAAATCATTTCTGTTGTGTTTGGTCAGATGGTGTCCAGCTGGGTGAGTACAGTGGTGTGTTTAATGCTCACCTACAGAAGTGTATGATGAACCAGGCTCTGCTGGTCGCTGCAGACACTCTCGAATTCATGTTGATGCAGGGCATCAGCGCAGAACCTTCACAGCTTCAGAACGTCATCCATAAACTGGGCAGACAGAACTTGTGGAGTCGTGGCAGATCTCTGTTCAAACGTGAGTGATTTCCATAAAAACCAGTAAGAGTTTTGTGATGAAGACGGTTTGGTGATGAATCTAATGTACGCTGTGTTTCCCTGAGCCCAGATGAAGTTCATCAGCCAAGTCGTGTTTAGCGTTGAATAAGAAAAAACGTGGAGAACATTCTGGGTTTTATTAAATCACCAACACTAAAGATCAGGTTATATTAACTTCACTTAAGCCGTCTACTTAAAAAAAATAAATTCTCTGAAGACGAGTCTGAAGGCCAGAGGTCACAAACAAACATGAGTGGTGCCGTACCCATGTTTTACTGTTGAAAGACCTAGAACGTTCTCTTCCTGTTCAGTCTAGTTCATCTTACTCGCAAGTTCTTCTTCAGAACATTTTCAGGACGACTGCAATCTCAGGCTGACAGATTAATCGTTTATGTTCAAGTGCTGATTAGAAATGGTGCAGTTTTCTTTATAGAATCCACCATCAGCAAGTTTTAAAGATTTAACCTTATAAACACAGAGGGATCGTCTCCGCCTGTTAACGGGCTGTGTCTCCTGTCTTCCTCTCAGGTGCTCTTTGTGCAGGTTACTACTCCGAGGTGTTGTGTGAGAGGGACTCTTTGTCTCTGCCGTGCAGCCTCAGTGAGATTGAAATGACTCTGGCCTTCGAGATGTTCATCACCTGTGTGAGAAGTAGCCTTCAGATCCCTGGTGACCCCTCCTCACCTCTGCTCATCACACTCAGACGGTCAGTTTGGGGATATGCTTCATTCACATTGTAAGCCTCGCTGCTCAGGTCTGGTTAAATACCTCAAATCTGTCATTAATGTAAATGAAACGCATCATGAACAGCAAACAGACTAACGAGCAGAACGAGCTTCGCTGAGAAGATCATTAACTCTGATCAGCTCTCAGCTTCATTATTAGAGCCAGGCGGAGGAGAAAAAGGTGAGATGAGCTGCTTTTCCACCGTTTACAGGCTTTAACAGCTGTTCGGCGCTGTTGCCATGGTAACGGTGAATGATGGCGCGGCGCAGTGGATGAAAAGCGCATGGGTTCCGATCTGAGCGTCACATTAAGGTGATGCGTATCTGATGTTCGGCTCAGGTCTGATTTGAAAAGGTGCACACAGAGAAAACACTGATAACAGATCTGATCTGAGTCACATTAGAGCAAACCTGATTTGTGCCACTTCAGCCTGGTGATGTGACCGTAGCCTCAGCTCCCCGCTCAGTTTTTTTTTCTCCACCTGGTCTTTAAAACAAAGGAGAAAAACAGCTGCCCCCTGCTGGTCAGAGCTGATGTGACGTGTTAGCCAGGTATTTTTTTTGAGGTTTTAGATCCCTGAAATTGAAATAATGCTAAAAATCTTTTACTGTATTATTTAAAAAAATTTTTTGGGCTGTTTTTCTTTAAAAATAAATATGCTGACCTATTATTTATGATTATCAATGTTTGTTAATTTTAGCTCATTGTTGTCGTCGTCACCCTTCAGGGCTAAAATACAGTATTGAGACACGGCTCAGCTCATCAGATTAAGGACCAGAGCGATGAGTTTTATACTCATTTCTGTTTAGTTTGTTGTATTTGATGGTTCTGAGTGAATCAAAGCCTTTTGGCTCTCTGAGAACGTTCTGTGGATCATAAACTCCTCCAGCAGGCGTCAGATGTGATTGAGCGTCAGTGATGAGTGTCGTTGATTTTCAGTGACGTCTGTGTTGCAGGTCGTCCTGTGGCGAGGCGGTGAAGGAGAGCGTGTATTTGGCGGCCGGCTGCCGTTTGCTGTCCGCGGCGCTGATACCGAACCCCAAACTGAGCATCCGCTACGTGGCTGTGAATCAGCACCAGGAGCAGTTCTTCCACCTGGACCACAGCTCGGCCACCAGGTGGCTCTCACACAACCAGACCTGGGCTCAGGAGATGTGGGCGAGCTAACGCACCGGACAGAGTCGTCGTCAGGAGCTGACCAGACGTCCACTGAGAAACTGGACACATTGACTCGCCTCATTCACGCAAACACTCAGCAGTTTAAGGAACGAAGAATCGATCCTAATAAACACGTTCGGACAGCGAGCGTCTGCTGCAGGCCTGGTTCTGTTTTTGGAAGTGTAAATTGGATCCTCAGCACTTTTGGAGATTTTAGATCTTCTCTAAACTCCAGTGAGTTCTGAAACGCTGCTCGGCTTAATTGTACATAATTAGTCATTATGGAGGAACTTGTACCACCAACATTTCAGTTGGTCTCAGACGGACCGTTTGATTGTTTACTCCAAACGGGTTAAGAAGTGGAGTTATTCAGTTCCTTATTTCTCTACATTTTAAATTCCTTCCGTTTATCTTTGCTCATTAAGATTTCAGAAGCGTGTAAGTTCATCAGGAATCGAAGGCCACAGACCGACCGCGGTCATTGACGTGTGTGTGACGTTTAGCACTTACTTTAAGACTTAGGTGAAGGTCCAGCTGGTGCGGTTTGTGTTTTCTCAGTGCGAGACGCTGCGGTTTGTTTTATTATTGACTCTGTTAATCAAAACCTGCCCTTTTTAGAAATGATGGAGGAGACTGACGGCAGGGTTTCTGGACAGCCCCATTGAGCAGGTGTCGTTAGTTTTTCTAAGTTTTCACAGTTTCTGTTTGTTCAGATGTTTCTGTAAATATTTCTGAAAAGACGTAAATGAGAAATAAACGGATGCTCATCTCTGTGAACGTCATTTTTAGCAAAACAGAATCGTGTAATTATAAATCAGAAGATATAAGAGCTTTTTAAAAATCATCAGAGTTCAGTGTGAGATGTTGATGGGAACCAGGCGTCGCCATGACTACAACACAGATATAGACACTTTATTTACCATCCAGAACCACCAGAGAACCTACACGAGTCTTCTGAGTCTATATGGAATGTCGATGATGGAAAATAGTGGAAAATCTGGAATAATGAGTTTTCTTTGGGGACTATTTTGCCCCACAGCGCCCTGCATGTCTCCCTCCACCATGAATGGAGTTGAAGTTCTCTAAACTCTCATAAAACAGTGTCTCAGTCATCAGGCAGTGAATTCAGAACCAGTTCATGTAGGAATGATTTTTTTAAATCCAGATTTTCCCTTAAAATGCACAAACTTTGGCCTTGGGGGGAGCACTTGTATTAAGAGGAGGACACTGAAGGTTTGTTCTGGTGCTCAGGCTTTTGCAGTGTCTGTGGAGCCGTAAGTACTTTGTTCACAGGTTTCGTATGTCAGAGTTAATAATTGGCCACACAGCTTTTCCACCAGCTCATAGACGACCATTTTGGGTGGTCAATGATGTCATAAAACACATCAGGATATACTGTTAATAGTACATTTACTGCTGTATAGAATAATTTTCAAAAGCTCTACATAATCAAATTTATTTGTAGCGCTTTTTACAACGGATGTTGTCACGAAGCAGCTTCCCAGAATTCCAGAAAAGACAGTTTCAACAGGACTGTAAGAATGTACAGGGCGTGGGCAGCTGGTCTGAAGTGGGTAGCAGGAGGGTTCGGCAGTCAATCGTCCTTCAGTGTCCGGCCGGCCATGTGGGTGATTGTATACTCGGAAAGAAAGCAGGGAGAGGGAATTAGTTTTATTCTATCCGTTTGTACATAAACAGGGAATGTAAACATTTCCAGAGTGTGGCTAACGACTCCGGCAGATCTGACTATGACAGCTTAACTAACAGGAGAGAACCAGAAGGACACACAGACACGGCAGCACTCTGAGACAGTCTGGCGTCCCTCCACTCCACCGTCCACAAACCTGAGTGACCGCGTGCGAGCAGCGGGACGACAGCACCAGCGTCTCAGTTTACTATAATTCCCTGTGTCCATGGACCCCTGGATCTGCTGCCTTTATCTAGGGGGAACATTAGCTACCAAAAGCTAAACTGAACAAGTGTGTTTTCAGCCTAGTCTTAAAGACTGAGACTGTGTCTGAGTCCCGAACAGTTTCTGGAAGATCATTCCAGAGTTTGGAGGCTTTATAAGAAAAAGCTCTTCCCCCAGCTGCAGCCTTAGGAATTCTGGGGACTATTAATAAGCCAGCGCTCTGGGATCTGAGTAGTCGTGATGGCTCATAATGAGAAATAAGGTCTTGCAGGTGTGTATTTTTTTTTTTTATATATATATAGAGTTCCCAGTTCCAGCCAATCAGGTGTGGCAGGTTGTGGTTGGAGCTGAACTAGACAACCTGTAGAGAGAAGAGTGACCACTCTGTAATAATCTTTTGGGTTTTTCAAATGCTAGGGGGCGCTCCTGAGTGAGTCCAAAATCAATGGGTTGATATGGAGCATTTCAGCAAAACCATTCAATTCAATAATTTCCTGAACAGCATTAAACACCAACACTGCTGTTATATTTTTAAGAGCTTTTAAACTCAGACATCAGTGAGTGCGGACCAAAGCCGGCGTATGAGGAGTCTGGCCGCTTCCTATTTCCCCCGTTATATCAAAAACAGGATTGCTGAACAGCAGAGGGTGCCCACGAGCGCGTTCTCAATGAATGGGAGTGAATGGAACCCAGCGGCTAGAAAACGAACCGTTTCAATAGTTTCTAATCACTCGCCCAGAACTTTCCTTTAATTTCAGACAGCAGGAGGACGAGTTTCACTAAAAAAATGAGTTTAAAAGCTTTTAAATATAATGGCAGTGTTAGTGTTTTATGCTGTTCAGGAAATGATTTAATTCTTTCACATTAAAAATATTTAAGCATTTATAAACTATGGTTTTGCTCAAATGCAGTGACGCCGACCAATCGGCGCTCAGCAGCAGTGACACCGACCAATCGGCGCCCAGCAGCAGTGACGCAGACCAATCGGCGCTCAGCAGCAGTGACGCCGACCAATCGGCGCTCAGCAGCAGTGACGCCGACCAATCGGCGCCCAGCAGGGAAACTATTTCGGCTGGGGCTGGTTTGTTATTCGACACCATCACCACCACCAGCACTGCCACTATTATAAACCACCATCACCACCACCAACACCATCACTACCACCATCACCACCACTACTATAAACCACCATCACCATCACCACCAGTACTATAAACCAGTGAAGCTGACGTTGCTGCTGATGGGCTGCAGTGAAGCTGACGTCGCTGCTGACGGTCTATAGTGCAGCTTCACCACACTCAGATCCCCCGCACGGCTAGAAGGCTCTACAGCCAGTCTTCTCACTGCAGACGTACTGACCTCCTGCTGCCTGAATTGCGCCGAGTCACATTACTAATCCGCACTGTGCGGTGTATCATAACCACTACTGGACTGACTCTCAATGCACACTGTACACTGTAAACACTGCTGGTGCTCCCAGTTCTGTCTAAACTCACTGTGTTTAAACTACTGCGCACCATTTAGTGCAACACCTGCTCTCGTGGAAATACTGTAGTCTGTCTTATATGTTTCTGTAAATATGCTAATAGATTCAACTCTATACACACACACACGTTTTCTAAGCTGCTTCTCCCTCAGGGGGGTGCTGGAGCCTATCCCAGCGGTCATTGAGCAGAAGGCAGGATAAACCCTGGACAGGTCGCCAGTCACAACTCTATTCATGTTCTCTCAAATTCTACTCTAATTTGTCTATTTTTCTGCACAATTACATGTTTTACTACTGTAGCACTCCAAGTTCCTTTAGGATCAGTAAAGTTATGTTCGTCTGGGTTGCCCGTGGCCACTTTTGGTGGTGAGGGCAAAGCTGAGGGGCAGCTTTTCTGGCCATGGGGCATCATGGTGGACTCAAAGGGGTTTGTTATCACGCAGCAACAACCGCATACAAGTGTTCAGACCAGACAGAAGTTTCCAGCATGGAATGGGATGTAGCGGTCAACTCATCCAGCCAGATTCTTGTGTCTGACACCCACAACCATCGCGTTCAGCTCTTTGCGCCAGATGGCACATTCCTCAATAAGTATGGTTTCGAGGAGGTGCTTTAGAAGCACTTTGACTCAGCACATGGCGTTGCCTTCACGTGTGAGGATCACCTGGTCATCACAGACTTCAACAACCATCATCTGCTGGTGATCCAGTTTGACTGCAAGTCTGCACGAAAGAAGGTCAGATCATACGTCTGCAAGGCACGGCTGTGGCCCAAGAGATCTGCATCATTGTGAAACACTGCCTGCAAGTCTTCCAACCTGATGGGACCTTCCTGTACAAGTTTGGCACACAAGGGGGACGGCCTGGGCCAGATGCACCGTCCGTTTGGTGTTGCAGTAACACCAGACGGGTTTATTGTTGTGGAGGACTTTGGGAACAACCGCATCCTGATGGTCTGAAGTTCTAGCTCTGCTGTAGGAAGACAGGATGGAGGAAGAGCAAAGCTCAGCTTTAAAGGATTTGATTTCGGTGTCTGTTGTTCAGTTTGATGTACCGTAATGAACATTAGGAATAGAAGCTGTTTGATAAGCAGAAAGTCGAATGTTTACTCAGGCTTGCAGCTCTGGTGGCGTGCTGGACTCTGTTGTTAATGCAGTAAATTCTCTCAGGGAAAGCAACTAGCGTTGCTATACTAGTCGCATCATAACGTATTTCTTCTCATATTTTATCTGTGAATAAGTTCTGATACCAAGCATGTTGCTGAGTTTGATGTTTTAAGTTGAACTCTGTATTACCTGCTGTGTGGTGTTTAGCTTCTTGTCCGGTTTGCAGTATAAGATAAGATAATCCTTTATTAGTCCCACAGCGGGGAAATTCACAAAAGGTGCGCTTTGTTTCTGCCCGGTTTCGAACAGGGGATCTTTAGATGGTGTGTGGTAGTCTTTAGATGGTGTGCGGTAGTCTTTATAGGACTGCAGTAGTGTTTAGGTGGTATGTGGTAGTCTTTAGATTGTGTGCAGTAGTCTTTAGATGGTGTGTGGTAGTCTTTAGATGGTATGTGGTAGTCTTTAGATTGTGTGCAGTAGTCTTTAGATGGTGTGTGGTAGTCTTTAGATGGTATGTGATAGTCTTTAGATTGTGTGCAGTAGTCTTTAGATGGTGTGCAGTAGTCTTTAGAAGACTTCAGCCCACCTCTTCTTCTGATTCACACCGACTTTAAAGAGGTTTTCTAAAGTTTACAGCTTTTTTTTTTACCAAAGAGTTTTTGTATAAAAGTAATTACCTCATTAAAAATCTACATCAGACCAGATTTACAGACACATAGAATAATTTACATAGATATTAATATATCTGTGATTTAAGTGGTGGTGGAGAGATGTTCTGTGGTTATTTTCAGTGGACCTGAATGGCCTAAAAACAAAACAAAACAAAAAAAAGCAGTGCAACAGCGCCATCTAGTAGTAGACAAGCGTAATTTTTAATTGACTCGTCCTTTAACAGGTCAACTTATATTATATATAATAATTATAACTATATATATAATAATTAAAATGCTGGAATACAAATTTATATATATATATATATATATATATATATATACATGAATTTGTGTTCCAGACTAATCTTAAATCTGATCTAATGGTCCTTTAGCAGGACAGAGGCGAGGGCTGTAGGTACTGATACTCTGTGAAATGCAGGGCTGATCTGATATCTTGTTTATGTGAAGTACATTGGGTGTGAGAGTCTGGTTGCAGACGTATGTGGTTAATGTAAAGCACAGTGCAGATCACAGTCGGTACGTTTAGCTACATCTGGAACCTTCATTGCACTCAACTCCACACAGATAATAACTCAAACTGATAAGTCGCTGTTTCAGATCAAAACCTTGTATCTCAAACAGTAACTTTACAGGAGAAGCAAAAAACCTACTTTACTTTTAATGGGAGTCAATGGAACCAGAATTTTTGCATGTCATTTTGGGCCGTTTCTTTTGGTCCATTCATCATTCGATTTTAACACGATGTAAAGATCAACAGGTATTTGAAAATTATGTCAAAATGCTATTTTGAAAATATGTCTAACAAATTCATTTTTTGCCCAATTTCATACATTGCAAAATATTTGATAAATATATTTGGAATATTTTTCAGTATGGACCTAAATCTTTTGGCTCTGATTCAGCCAATCAGTAACTTCGGAAGTTGTGGCACATTGTACCAGACTTTGCAGGAAGGTTGATCTCCAGGCCCAGGGCTGAGGCCGCTGATCTGTACTGTCTCTTCTTGTGCAAAAGATACTAAAAAATCCTTTTGATGCAGAAAAATTCGCAGAGGTCCCACTAGAGGTCAGTCTCGCTTCGCATTAAAAATGCTGATCCTGTAAGTGGCGTTTAGGACGCGTTACTGTAGCAGCTCAAACTCAGAGGAAGAATGTTTAGACCCAGAACCTGTAGACTGTCAGAGATGGAGACATGTAAACATGCTAAAGCAGGACTAGCCGATCCCTGCTGTCCTCAACGCCTCCTTCTTGACCGTTTTCAACTGGAGTCCAGAACAACTCTCTGATTTCGAGGGTGCTGTTATAGATATTGGCTGTTCAGTCTTAGCTGCAGAGTGCAGTTCTGCTCCCAAAACCAAAACGTTTAGTCCCACTCCCACCTGCAGTTCCGTCAAGGTAAACCGACACCCGGTCTCTGACACCGTCTATTATAACATTATACGTTATTCTCTGCTGAAATAACAGGTCAGTCGTCCTTCAGTGTCTGGCCAGACAGGTGGACGGTCGTATACTTGGAAAAAAGGCAGGGAGATGGAATTAGTTTTATTCTGTTTATTCTGTCTGAAAGAACAGGCCAGTCGTGGTCATCAGGCTCACTGTGAGGAACTTCGCCAAACGCCATTTATTCACCGTTTAAACACAGAGCAGGAGTTGAACCCCAGAGCGGCTAGTTTTGGTGTTTTGCTGGGCAGCTGCGGCCGTCGGACGGAAGGCTCCATCTCTGAGAGCTACGAGAATCTGCGTGTTGTTGATGTGATCGGCTGCTTCACAGCTTTTTGGAACGATCGTATGCATTTGAACTGTTATTATTTTATATTGTTTTATATTATATTACGTATGATTTAGTGATCATTCTGTTTAATTTAGGCTGGTTATTCATTTCAGCAGAAATGCAGATCTCTACAGCACTGGCACTTACTGTCCTCAGAGATGGTGTTGGACTTAAACAGTTTGAGAGCTACTGCCTTATTCAACCCGATGAGTTGATTTTCGTTACTTTTGTCCCCAGTTTACTAATTAAAAGCTTGCAGACATAAATGACTCACGCTTTAATGTTTTTTCTTGTAGGTACTATTTAAATTTCGAGTGACGTCACAGAAACACAGAGCAGCTCTGCAGGAAAATCATTCAATATTTACATGTGTTCTCTGTAAATAGTACAGCTATTAATAGCCTGCAAATTCATATCTTGGTGAAGCAGAATTGCTTGTAGCTCCTGGTTCGCTGTGATCTGTGTCAAGTCAGTGTGACCTGACATCTTGCCGGCTCTCTCTACAGGAGAATACACTCCATATAAAAATAAACATCAAATATCCAGTTAACTCGTGAGTATCACGCCGCTGATTCCTGCCAGGCGGCCAAATATGAACATAAAAAGTGACTGCCTTCATCAACAGACCTGCCCTCTCGCGAGGTCTAATCTCCCCACAGTGCAGTTTTTGGATGTTCTCAGGTTCTCCCTGTCGGTGACTCTGCGAGTCTGTGACTCTGCGTGTCTGTGACTCTGCGAGTCTCCAAGTCTGTGACTCTGTGTGTCTGGAATTCTGTGACTCTGCGAGTCTGTGACTCTGCGTGTCTGCAATTCTGTGACTCTGCGTGTCTGTGACTCTGCGTGTCTGCAATTCTGTGACTCTGCGAGTCTGTGACTCTGCGTGTCTGCAATTCTGTGACTCTGCGTGTCTGTGACTCTGCGTGTCTGCAAGTCTCCCTGTCTGTGACTCTGTGAGTCTCTGAGTCTGTGACTCTGCGAGTATGTGAGTCTGTGACTCTGCGAGTTTGTGAGTCTGTGACTCTGCGAGTTTGTGAGTCCAAACCAACACCTGAACTGTTTGTAGCTCCTTCTGTTCAGTACAAGTCAACCCAAAATGAGGGAAGCGGAGGGTCAGTTTAACGCCTGTTAGAAATGTCTGACCAGTGAAAACAGGGTTCATTCAGTATGATTCTGTTACAGATACACATCAGATTATATATGAGCGGCCAGTTATTAGAAGCAAAAGGTAGATGTTTCTAATAAAGTGGCCAGTTATTAGGCATTTCTAAAGTTGTACTTCGCTGATTCAGGAAAGGAGTGAAAGGAAAGCAGCTCGTGTGAATCACACTGCGTCTAATGAGGTCGAGAATAAGACATGAGCAGCTGAAGGAAGTGGAAATATCAATAATACATCACATCAGCTCCTGTTGCTGCTGCCCTGCCGCTTCCCTCCGATCCTGATCCCGCAGCGTAGCTCTGTTAGTGTTGTGGCTACACACACATTAAACACACATTAAAGGGATAAACACACAAATATGACGTGCTTCAGTCTATAGCTCCATTTTCAACAACCCAGATCAGGCTTTGGGCCCATACTATGGCCTTTTAATCCAAGTTTTAAGGAAGTAATTTGACCTGAAGAGTGACTAATTACTTACTACATATTCTCCATTTCTGGAAATGTCCTCTTAGTTTGCACCGTCCAGGCACTCAATCAAAAGTTGGAGTGATCAGGCTGGTGGTGTTGGTTGAGATGCTCTTACTTTCAAACAGACAGCAAACAGAATCACTCAGAATCTGTCAAACGATTGTTGGCATGTCTAGCTTGAAGTTGATCTGTGACGGCTTTTTTAAAGGTCTGTTCATGTTTCTTTCTTCTCAGCAGCTGAAGGTCTGCTAGGAGCTCCACTTCGCTGCGTGACCGAAGCTCATCCTGTAATAATTCAAACCTGTCAGTTGGCACTGCAGGGGCTGATCACCAAAACCGTATGTACGTTCAAACGTGGGGCTACTTATAAGGTAAGATCATGTTTCTGTTCTGTACATCAAAGCAGGTTGTGACACACAGAACTACCACACCCACTACCACGCCCCCTAACGTCACCCTCTTGTGGATAAGGAGGCTGAAACACTCCTTATAGCTTCAGTGTGAATAGGTTGAGCTAAACCTCTGTGGGCTGAAAGGACAGATATATGTAAATTCTATTTTTGTGACATCACGGAAACGTTGAATACAAAACAGTCTGCTTTTGTAGCTCCTTCTCCATGTATGTACTGTATGAACTGTATGTACTGTACGGACTGTGTGAACTGTATGGATTGTACGGACTATATGGACTGTATAGACTGTGGACTGCATGTACTGTGTGGACTGTGTGGACTGTATGTACTGTATTGACTGTATGGACTATGTGGACTGTATAGACCATGTACTGTGTGGACTGTGTGGACTGTATGTACTGTATAGACCATGTATTGTGTGGACTGTATGTACTGTATAGACCATGTACTGTGTGGACTGTATGTACTGTATTGACTGTATGGACTATGTGGACTGTATAGACCATGTACTGTGTGGACTGTGTGGACTGTATGTACTGTATAGACCATGTACTATGTGGACTGTGTGGACTGTATGTACTGTATAGACCATGTATTGTGTGGACTGTATGTACTGTATAGACCATGTACTGTGTGGACTGTATGTACTGTATTGACTGTATGGACTATGTGGACTGTATAGACCATGTACTGTATGGACTGTGTGGACTATGTGGGCTGTGTGAACTCTATGTACTGTGTTGGACTGTATGTACTGTGTGGTCTGTCCGGACTATATGGACTGTATATGCTGTGTAGACTGTATGGACTGTATGGACTGTGTGGTAACTGGCAGGTGTTTTATTTGGAAGACAGATATCAAACTGTGCTGGACAACAGGCCTGCAGGGACAGAGCTGAACCCTGTCTTTGGACCCCAAATGTTCAGAAGCAGGCCTGAGGTGCTCCTGGGTCTGCAGATTCAGTTTGGGGATTGAGTTTGTTGTTTGTTGAGGCAGTGAGAGAAGGAAAACTGAAGAAGCCTCTGCCGTTCTGCCTCCGAGTCGCTCCACACTGAGGAATCTGCCTTGCAAATTGACGCCGGCGGTGACAGCGTGACTGTTTACTGCACACGCACCGAGGAAAACAGCCTTGGGGTGAAAATAACTCCACCATGAGCGACGCTTCAGCAGAGAGACAGACTGCGAGAGGTGGGCTGCAGATGAGCGACAGGAGCTGTCGTGATTCAGAGCTTGCAGACACACGTCTCTCCTCTCAAACACGACTGCTCCCATGTGTCCATCGCCCTCCCCACAATCCCAACTCGCTCTCTCTGCCAGAGATGGCCTGCTGGTGGTGAGCTGTGTCGCGAGACACTTTCAGACTCTGGCTGAGTGAGGTTTTGTCTCGGGTTGGTGAGACATGATGATCAAACACTGAGCAACAAAGACCTTCAGATCCTCAGATCCTGAATTACAGTAACTTTTGTCGGTCCTCGAGGTTGATGCACATTAATGTGAGTTATGAAGGAATAAAGGTGTGGAGTTGAGGTTTAATGGACTGATACATTTTAAAACTCTGCTAAGACTGAACTTTGGAGGTGTGGCTGCAGATTTCTTTGAGAAACTGAGCTGAAAGTATGGACGCTGTGTTAAAGGGAAAGAGTGGACACTCAAACTTTTACCAAACTGCCATTATATGTAGCTGTTAAGGCTTCAGTTTTGACTTGAAATTAACTCGTAAAAATCTCAGGCTTATTACACACTGAGGCTTAATATTCAGTAACTGCAGGGACTTCAGTGCAAACTGGTTGAGCTGTTCTTACATTACAGAAGTGTGCAGTAGAACTTTTGGCCTGCTGGTGGGGTCCGGACCTTTATGGGGTCTCTGACTTTAGTGCGGAAATGGATGTTAATGTACTAAGATTTAATTTTTAGTAACTTTCCTAGTAAAAATTTCTGGTGCATTTATTCATCAAAATACAGTAATACGTTATTTCTGTTGCTCAAAATGAAGAGTGTTGATAATGAAGAGTGTTGATAATGAAGAGTGTTCATAATGAAGAGTGTTGATAATGAAGAGTGTTGATAATGAAGAGTGTTAATAATGAAGAGTGTTAATAATGAAGAGTGTTGATAATGAAGAGTGTTAATAATGAAGAGTGTTAATAATGAAGAGTGTTAATAATGAAGAGTGTTAATAATGAAGAGTGTTAATAATGAAGAGTGTTGATGAAGAGTGTTGATAATGAAGAGTGTTGATGAAGAGTGTTAATAATGAAGCGTGTTGATAATGAAGAGTGTTGATAATGAAGAGTGTTGATAATGAAGAGTGTTGATAATGAAGAGTGTTGATGAAGAGTGTTGATAATGAAGAGTGTTGATAATGAAGTGTTGATAATGAAGAGTGTTGATGAAGAGTGTTGATAATGAAGAGTGCTGATAATGAAGAGTGCTGATAATGAAGAGTGTTGATAATGAAGAGTGTTGATAATGAAGAGTGTTGATAATGAAGAGTGTTGATAATGAAGAGTGTTGATAATGAAGAGTGTTGATAATGAAGAGTGTTGATAATGAAGAGTGTTAATAATGAAGAGTGTTGATGAAGAGTGTTAATAATGAAGCGTGTTGATAATGAAGAGTGTTGATGAAGAGTGTTAATAATGAAGAGTGTTGATAATGAAGAGTGCTGATAATGAAGAGTGCTGATAATGAAGAGTGTTGATAATGAAGAGTGTTGATAATGAAGAGTGTTGATAATGAAGAGTGTTGATGAAGAGTGTTAATAATGAAGAGTGTTGATAATGAAGAGTGTTGATAATGAAGAGTGTTGATAATGAAGAGTGTTGATAATGAAGAGTGTTGATGAAGAGTGTTGATGAAGAGTGTTGATAATGAAGAGTGTTGATAATGAAGAGTGTTGATAATGAAGAGTGTTGATGAAGAGTGTTAATAATGAAGAGTGTTGATGAAGAGTGTTGATAATGAAGAGTGTTGATAATGAAGAGTGTTGATAATGAAGAGTGCTGATAATGAAGAGTGTTGATAATGAAGAGTGTTGATGAAGAGTGTTAATAATGAAGAGTGTTAATAATGAAGAGTGCTGATAATGAAGAGTGCTGATAATGAAGAGTGCTGATAATGAAGAGTGTTGATGAAGAGTGTTAATAATGAAGAGTGTTGATGAAGAGTGTTGATAATGAAGAGTGTTGATAATGAAGAGTGTTGATAATGAAGAGTGCTGATAATGAAGAGTGTTGATAATGAAGAGTGTTGATGAAGAGTGTTGATAATGAAGAGTGTTGATAATGAAGAGTGTTGATGAAGAGTGTTGATAATGAAGAGTGTTGATAATGAAGAGTGTTGATAATGAAGAGTGTTGATAATGAAGAGTGTTAATAATGAAGAGTGTTGATAATGAAGAGTGTTGATGAAGAGTGTTGATAATGAAGAGTGCTGATAATGAAGAGTGTTGATAATGAAGAGTGTTGATGAAGAGTGTTGATAATGAAGAGTGTTAATAATGAAGAGTGTTGATAATGAAGAGTGTTGATAATGAAGAGTGTTGATAATGAAGAGTGTTAATAATGAAGAGTGTTGATAATGAAGAGTGTTGATGAAGAGTGTTAATAATGAAGAGTGTTGATAATGAAGAGTGTTGATAATGAAGAGTGTTGATGAAGAGTGTTGATAATGAAGAGTGTTGATAATGAGTGTTAATGTGAGCCACATGCACTGCATTATATTATCTATAAGACAGACACACATCGGATTATAAATGAACACTGACTGAGTGTCAAACTGACACATTTATTTTTTGCTCAGTGAATAAAAACGACAGTAAAATATGAACATTGCTTCTGAATAATTACAGCTTTAGTGACTGATAATATCAATTTCACTAATAAACATATTAAAACCAAAACATGGAATATGAAAGATAAAGCAGGAGAAAGTAACTTCAGCTTTACAGGCTGTACTTAACCTTTTCCTCTTTGAATATTAATAAAGCATTAGATCATTTCCTTTCTTTCTTTCTTACAAAATAATATGACTGACAGTGTGGAGACCCTACAAATACAATGTTGCTTTAGGACCCCAAAATGTTCAGAAAGTGCCTGTAAATGTATGTCCAGGTTCATTAGCTGGCCCAAAGTTCATTACACACTTCTGTAATCTAAGAACAGCTCAGCCAGTTCACCCTCTTGAGCTCTGAGGTCATTCTCTCTCTCTCTCTCTCTCTCTCTCTCTCTCTCTCTCTCTCTCTCTCTCTCTCTCTCTCTCCCTCTCCCTCTCCCTCTCCCTCTCCCTCTCCCTCTCCCTCTCTCTCTCTCTCTCCCTCTCCCTCTCCCTCCCTCTCTCTCCCTCTCCCTCTCCCTCTCTCTCTCTCTCCCTCCCTCTCTCTCTCCCCCTCTCTCTCTCTCTCTCTCTCTCTCTCTCTCTCTCTCTCTCTCTCCCTCTCTCTCTCTTCCTCTCTCTCTCTCTCTCTCTCTCTCTCTCTCTCTCTCTCTCTCTCCCTCTCTCTCTCTCTCTCTCTCTCTCTCCCCTCTCTCTCTCTCTCTCTTCCTCTCTCTCTCTCTCTTCCTCTCTCTCTCTCTCTCTCTCTCTTCCTCTCTCTCTCTCTCTTCCTCTCTCTCTCTCTCTCTCTCTCTCTCTCTCTCTCTCTCTCTCTCTCTCTCTTCCTCTCTCTCTCTCTCTCCCTCTCTCTCTCTCTCTCTCTCTCTCTCTCTCTCCCCCTCTCTCTCTCTCTCTCTCTCTGTCTCTCTCTCTCTCTCTCTCTGTCTCTCTCTCTCTCTCTGTCTCTCTCTCTCTCTCTCTCTCTCAATGTGTCCATTTCTTCTTAATCTCTCCTCTAAAGGTTCTTCATAGAACAGGATCCTCATGTGTTTCATATCTAAACGCTCCGTTATCTTCATCACTACTTTCCAAACCCGCTTCAGCAGCTGGAAACTCTCTGACGCCGTTTCACACGAGTCTCCGATGTGGACTGAATGAAGTATGAAGGGTGTCCGGCGTGACGGTCAGTCCTTTGTGATTTCCTGAGTGTCCGTCGGTCAGTTTCACACAGAATGTAGACGGACACACGAATCCAGCAGCTCCACACGGTGAGAGGCAGATGACATGTATCTCAGCCCCTCTTCACCACCAGCAGAACTGTCAAGCCTAGGAAGTTAATAACTCTTTTAAATAAAGTAATTATCAGAGATTTTAATATCCACAGTGACAAAACAGGATTTTGACCTTTCTTTCAGCTATTCTGCCCCAGGAAAGCATAATAGGTTTCCTTTCATTCTTTTTCTTATCAGTCTGTTGTTTTCCACTTTTTAATCATTTCATTTCATTTCTCCTGCATCTTTGAATTGTCTGTGTATTTTCTCATTTGTAAAGCCCTCTGAGTGACAGCAGTATGAACGATTTTGTGTAAGTAACTTGCTATTATTTCTCACAGGGCCTCCCCCAGTGGCTCGGACTCCTGGGAACATACCCATAAAGCCCATCATAAGCCTGGTCCTGGTCCTGCACTGCTGTGGTGCTGTCAGGTGGATAATTACCTCCAAATGATACACTCCACTAACTGCACCACTATGTTTATTCCAGTTGTGTTAAGCAACCTGGTCTGGTTTCCTGGACATGGACTGAGTCACAACCCAAACCAAACAAGGCTTATAAAACCAGCTCGACACGCTCCTCCGAGCTCAAACTGCTCCTTTACTAAATAACACAGCAGCGATTCTGCATTATTCTGACTGCAGCTACAATCAGCCTCTAAAACATCTGCACAACATCTGGACCAGACATTCTCACACTGGGCTGATGTCACAGATCCCTCCTGAATGTGAAGCTCAGAAAAGGTTCTGTTCGCTGCTTTTGTGAATGTTTCTAGTTTGTCTCCTCAGGATTTTAAGGTTCTCACAGTTTTTCACGTTTTTATTCTGTGACGATCTTGTCAGATTTTGTGAGGTGTTCTTTTAATCTGTGTGCATTTTTGGACTCTTTATCTACAAAACTCTGTGTCCACAGTCAAAGTAATTTAGTTCTATAGGCTTCTATCTGTCAGCCAATCAGCACTTTGAATACATCCAGGAGGATCAATCCGGTTCTGTTCCGCTGTCGTGTGGCCGCTCTGCTCAGTGACGGTGGAAAAAGTTGGTAAAACTTTATGAAAGTTGAAAACGTTGCTGAAACTCATCTTTCACTCTCTCAAGTCTTATTATCTCAAATTATAGAAATATTAAGTAGTTCAGATTTGAACTGATGGGTTTTAATTACAACATAAACAATGATTTTATTTATTCATTTATCTTTTTCTTCTTTCTCCCAAAATAGGACATTATGGCTCATTAGACTAAACATCACACGGCCTTTAGACTGACCAGCTACAATGACCGGCCACGCTGACCGGGCACACTGATCATGTTACACTAACTTTATGTTTTGAAACACGAGTTTAAACTGTTTGTGTTCTAAAAAATCGTTTCTCCTTTTCATGTCCTGTTGGATAGAACCTTATAACAGAGAGTTCTCAGGATTAGAAGGTTCTACTTGTTACAGGTGGAATTTTAATATTGTACGTTTAGAATAAATGTAAGGCGTCGGTCAGTGTCGTGGATGAGAGAGACGTGTTCTCAGTTCTGCTGTTTGAAATGTAAACTCTTTGAAGCTCAGTATCTCAGAACTGCCCAGAACACAGAAGGAACCATATAATTCCAAAGGGGCGATATTTGTATTTGTTTTCCACTCCGCTCCTCTGTGCATCGTCTCAGAGTCAGAGCTGTGATATCTCAGCCATAGGCAGCCGCATCAAATATTTACAAAGTGTGGCATTAAAAATGTAAAAGTTCATAAAACAATGTGTCTCAGGTGTTTTTCCTCATGAATGGTGCCTTTGATTACTGTAATTAGTGAAGAACGTGATCTGAAATCCGAAATCCTGAATCCTAAATCTCTCCGTAATGCACATTAACATTAACTAAGCTGCTGCACCATCATTACCGCCGTCTCACCTGTCCAGGTGCCTCTCCTACGCTGCCTATAATTGGCCCACCGTCCTAATTTGGCAACAATGGAGAGGAATCCAGAACCGCGGGTTCTGCATTTGAAATGTAAATACTGCGTCCCTAGGGGTCCCACAGAAGTTCAGAATGAAAGTGCCTAATTAAAACCTGAGGGACACGCGCCAACATGACGCATCAGACACAATAAATTATGAATAAATAACCACAAAAAGATGAAAAAGGCCTCATTTCTCCAAAAGCTTGGAGAACTCTGCTGTGTCTTCTGGAACTGGGGAAGGCGGAGCGGGGGCGTCCGTTTGATTTGGCGACAGCTGACCCTCATTTGAAGAAGTTAAATATTGATCGGCTGAAGATCCAACTGTTCAATCAGAACAGAGTCATTAAAGAGGAACCCGTTTGAATTTAAAACATCATGTAAACACTGTTACACGGTTCTAAGCATTCCTGTTTGTTTAAGCAAGAGCAGCAGAACATATCAGTGAATATTCCTCCTGATGTAGTCTGAGTGATGTTTGGCTCATAGTGGGCAGCATTTAGCTCCTCTTCAGTTCCTCGGCTGCTCTCCGCTCTGAAACTGGAGCCTTTTCATCTCAGACGGCTTATATTCGCATATTCACACACAGAGCCGCCATTAATGTTTTAGAACCTTCCAGCCATCGAGAAGCAGAACCTCCAACAGAAAAGCGCTGGTATTTATTTTCACAGAGCCTGGAGACAAACCCCCAGTCTGTGTTCCAGGCCAGTCCCTGAAGCTGGTGAGTGTGCGCTGCTCCAAAGTGCTAGATAATTATTTTGGGATGGATGATGGTTCCAAGACCGATTACATTGAAATAACCAACAGGGTACAAACTCCAAAGTACTATATAATTATCTGGAGTAACATGACTATTTAGGTACTAAATAGGTTCTAGATATCATGGGTCCAGATACAACATGGGTTAATTGGTATTTATGGGTGGAATAATTACACTCAGACTAAACAGGTGAACTAAAATACACTGAAATGCCCAGCGAGTTCTAGATATTAAGTGAGTAAGTATAAGGTACAGAGTTCAAGTGTTTGACTGTTTTTATGGGTTTTTTGATAGTTTGGACACCTGAAATCTGATATTTGTGAATTGGATCCAAACCACATCTGGAGGAGGTCTGAAATGCGACTGTAATCAGATGTTTACAGATGTGTCTCAGTCTGGACGCTCTGGACGCTCAAATTGGATTCCAGAGTGTCTTTTTCGTGAATTGCAACACAATAAACAGCGACGATGTCAAATCCAGAGAAATGAAGTGCTGGGACTCAAGAGGAGCTCCAAAGATTCATGATGATGAAGGGAGTTCTGAAGAGTTTGGAGGGGAGATGATGCTCCTCCACCTCTCCTGCATCATCATCATCGTCATCGTCGTTGACCGCTTAATCCAGTTGGGAGAGCAGAGAATCCCAGATGACCCTGTCCCCTGCAACTTCCTCCAGCTCATTCCCAGGGACCTCTCCTGCATCTGCGTTTGAAATCTGTCACCAGCGTAGCTATGTAGTTACTGATGCCTACGTCGTTACCACAGCAACCAATGCAGATAGACTGGTGATGTCTCGACACACATCTGAACTGATCACTTGTAGATAACAGAGCAGACGGTCAACTCAAAAGGTCTGATTTGAGGAACAAATCGGATTCGTCTGCAGTCTGAACACAGCTTGCTAATTACTGCCGTAAGTAACTGGGTCCTGTTTGTATGTAGATACTATGTTTATGTGTCTGTGGTCTGAGGGTGCATTGCTGTATTGCAGCTCTTCATGGTGAGTTGGATCCTTTTGGTCTTTAATTTTATCCTGATGTGCTGGTTCAGACGTTCTTCACTATGAGCAATATTGTGCAGGAGGAGTTATAGCACAAATAAAGCCAAACAGCCGGAGGATGTGGTCTGACCTGAGAACAGGAATAAAGAGTTACGACAGATACAGGATCATTTCCTGTTAATGACACTCACTGCAATATATAAACATGATGGACCAGAGCTGGAAAGCGGATATACAGAACACTGTTTATGGTTCTTTTAGGGTTCTCACTTTTCTTATAGCTGTGATTTTAATCTCTGAGTGTTGATTTCACACTAATCACATCACTGTCAGCACAAAAAGCACTTAATTTAAATAAATGCTAAGTATAGTCTAGTCCTGAACCACTCAGGCCGGTTGAGTGAACGCTGGCGTGTCTGGCTGCCGCTGCTCACCGGTTCCTATTTGCTGTGACTTTCTAAGTTTGTGTAGAGTTTTTGTACTGTTGACGTCGGCGGGATTACGATGTGGATCCACAGAGTGTGTGTCTGGTCGGTGCTCACCTGGGCTGTTTTATCCGTTGTTTATCACCCGGTGATGGCCCTCCTTCAGTACACTGCTGCAGAGCTTCTTCGACTCCGCTTCCACCCGGCTGGCCCTCCACCTGTGGCGCTTCATATCCATCCGGACATCGCTTTCAATCCCCGTCGCAAATACATTCACCGTGGGTCACGGCTAAACTTCACTACCAGTGACAGTGACTCTATACAATCCTTCTGGTCTAGAACTCGTCGTCCTCCCCGCAATACTGACCGGGGTGTCAACCGCGATGTATTAGCCCACCTGGCAAGGTCGGCTAACTCTTCCATCAAGCATCGCAGTTCCAACGTGAACTTCGGTCTTCTAAACGTCCGCTCTCTTACTGGTAAGGGTCATCTCATCCAGGATGTCCTTCGCGACTGTAAGTTGGACTTTCTTTGTTTGACTGAAACTTGGCAACATCCCAACGACTTTGTTTCTCTTAACGAGTCAACTCCATCCGAGTTTGTTTACATTTATCAGCCCCGCAATTCGGGTAGGGGCGGCGGTCTCGCGATAATTCACCGAAAGCACTGGAAAGTCCTCCCTGTCTCTGCTCCACTCTTCCACTCATTTGAATACACTGCAGTACATCTCCCTGGATCTGCTCCTACTATTTTATGTACTGTTTATCGACCACCTAAACCTAACAAGGATTTCTTATATGACTTTGCTGCTCTTCTCACGCATCTCTCTGTTCTCTCTCCCAATATGATTATTGTTGGTGATTTTAATATCCACATGGACAATGGCAATAACCTTCTCTCCAGAGACTTCACCTCCTGTTTGGATAGTTTTGGTTTGCAACAATACATCAATTTTCCGACACATTCTAAAGGTCATATTCTGGATTTGGTTTGTTGTTCTGGTGTCACCCCTACTCACTGTAAAGCTGATCTGTTTTCCCTTTCTGATCATAAGCTCATTTCTTTTAATGTTAATATAATAGCCTCGAAGATCTGTGTACCTCGTGTCATTACATTTAGGAAAATTAATGATATTGATCCTGTCATTTTCTCTTCTGCTATATCTGACCTTCCGTTTGTTCACAGTCTGTCAACTCTTGATGAACTCATTTCCCACTATAATGTCAATCTTCAAAACCTTCTAAATGCATTTGCTCCACTCAAACACAGATCTGTTTCATTTGCACGCTCAGCTCCATGGTTTACTTCTAACCTGCGGCTTCTCAAAGCCAAAGGACGCCAACTGGAACGTCTGTTTAGAAAAACTGGACTTACAATACATAGAGAAATGTATGACAACCATATTTTATATTATAAGGACTGTATTGTCTCAGCAAAATCTGCATATTATTCTGGTTTAGTTAGCTCTAATGAAGGTTCCTCCAAGTCTCTGTTTTCTCTGTTTGCCAGTCTAACTAAGCCTCCTGACCCATTTCCCTCTCACATGCACTCTCCTGATTTTTGCAATTCTCTCCTGTCTTTCTTTTCTGATAAAATCTCTAATATCCACCAACAACTTAGCTCTGTAAGAGCTCTCTATACTGAAGCTGATTCCCTGTTCTCCTCGTTGTCCGTCTGTCATTCCTTTTCAACTTTCACTCTTCCGTCTTTATCTGATGTAATAAATATTATTCATAAATCAAACTCATCCACCTGCCAGCTTGACCCTCTTCCCACAAAGTTGGTTAAAGCTTGTCTACCTACCTTGGCTCCTCTCATTACCACTATCATTTGCTCTTCCCTTAATAATGGAACTGTTCCGTTATCTTTGAAAACAGCTTCCGTCACTCCAATTCTAAAAAAGCCTGGATTAGATCCTAACAACTTTGATAATCTTCGCCCAATTTCTAATCTTCCTTTTCTTGCAAAAATTCTGGAGAAAGTCGTTGCTTCTCAGCTCCATTCATACCTCAGTACACATAATCTCTATGAACAATTCCAATCTGGTTTCCGCCCCCACCACAGTACTGAAACAGCTTTGTTAAGGATCACCAATGACCTTTTGATGGCAGCTGATTCTGGTTTTCTCACTATTCTCATCCTGCTGGATCTCAGCGCAGCATTTGATACTATTTCTCATGATATCCTTCTGAACAGATTAGCATCCATCGGTATTAGTCAAACTCCGCTTGCATGGTTTAGTTCATATCTTTCTGGCCGCACTCAGTTTCTTCAGTTTAAATCTCATTCCTCTAGTTTGTTTCCTGTTGCTGCTGGTGTGCCCCAGGGTTCCGTACTAGGGCCCCTTTTATTTATTATTTATTTGCTCCCCCTTGGCTACATATTTCACAAATATAATATCAATTTTCATTGTTATGCTGATGACACCCAGCTCTACATTTCCTCTAAACCTACTTCATCTCTACCACCTTCCTCCATTTCGCACTGTCTGATGGAAATTCAGTCATGGTTTTCCTTTAATTTTCTTAAACTCAATAGTAAGAAAACAGAAGTTTTACTTGTTGGCACTCCTTCCACTTTAACCAAATCTCCGAATTTTCCCATTATTATTGATAATTCTCATGTATATCCTTCCCCTCAGGTAAAGAGTCTGGGTGTCATACTTGATAGTACGCTTTCTTTTTCATCTCATATTAATTCTATCACCCGTTCTGCCTACTTTCACTTGCGTAACATTAACCGACTTCGCCCCTTTCTTACTTCTCATGCTGCTGCTGTCCTTGTCCATAGCCTTATCACATCCAAGTTAGATTACTGCAACTCTCTTCTGTTTGGTCTCCCGAATAAGACTCTCCACAAACTGAAACTTCTCCAGAACTCTGCTGCCCGGGTCATTACTCGTACTCCACCCAGAAAACACATCACCCCGGTTCTGCAACAGCTCCACTGGTTACCCATTGAAGCTAGAATTAATTTTAAAATTTTAACTCTCACATTCAAATCCATTCATAACCTTGCTCCTCCTTACCTGTCTGAACTGTTACACATCTCTACTCCGTCCCGTTCCCTCAGATCCTCATCCTCCACCCATCTTTTTGTTCCTTCTGCCCGTCTTGTTACTATGGGCAACAGAGCCTTTAGTCGCTGTGCCCCTCAGCTTTGGAATTCCCTCCCCCCAGTTATTAGGAATGCAGAATCTCTTCTCTCTTTTAAATCTCTATTGAAAACATACCTGTTTAAGCAAGCATATTCTCTTTAAACTGGTTTGTTGTTTTACCGTGACTCTTTTAGTGTTGTTTTATTTTGACGTATTCAAATGATTGTTGACTCACATGTATTATTATTGTTGCTTTTTCCTGTTTTGTAAGGTGACCTTGGGTTTTTGAAAGGCGCCATGAAATAAAATGTATTATTATTATTATTATTATTACTGGTAAATATAACTATAAATAAATAAAACAAATAAATAAACTGCTCCATGGATCACCACCTTATCGTGGTGGAGGGGTTTGCGTGCTTGAATGATCCTAGGAGCTATGTTGTCTGGAGCAAAAGCTCCTGGTAGGGTCTCCCAGGGCAAACTGGTCCTAGGTGACAGGTCAGACAAAGTGTGATCCATAATCACCCCTATGAAAACAAGAAAACAGGACTTGTGTACCCTGCCCGGATCAGGGTTACCGGGGCTCGCCAGCGAGTGTCTTGTGGCCGGGCATTCACTCATGGTGCCCGGCCGGGCCCAGTCCAAAGGAGCTACATGAGTGCCCCCTCCCATCAACTCCCCACCAATGGGAGGGGCAGTAGTAGGGATTCGGTGCTTTGTGGATCAGGCAGTGTCCGGAGGCGTGGGCCTTGGCGTTCTGATCCTCGGTTGCTGAAACTGGCTTTTGGAACTTGGAACGTTACCTCACTGGCGGGGAAGGAGCTTGAGTTGGTGCGCGAGGTTGAGAGATACCGGCTAGATATTGTCGGGCTCACCTCAACACACAGCTTGGGCTCTGGGTCCAATCTCCTTGAGAGGGGCTGGACTTTATTCTTTTCTGGAGTTGCCCATGGTGAGAGGCGGCGGGCAGGTGTAGGCTTTCTCATAGCCCCTCGACTCGGCGCCTGTATGTAGGGGTTTTCTCCAGTGGACGAGAGGGTAGCTTCCCTACGCCTTTGGGTTGGGGAATGGGTCCTAACTGATGTCTGTGCTTATGCACCGAACAGCAGTTCAGAGTACCCAGCCTTCTTAGAGTCCTTGGGAAGGGTGCTTGAAAGTGCTTCTCCTGGAGACTCTATTGACTTGCGCCCATGTGTTTTGGACACTCTGGTAAAGAGAGGAGCTGAGCTGTCAACTGATCACCACCTGGTGGTGAGTTGGATCAGGTGGTGGGGGAAGATGCCGGTCAGACCAGGCAAACCCAAATGTATAGTGAGGGTTTGCTGGGAATGTCTGGCAGAAGAACCTGTCAGATTGATCTTCAACTCACACCTCCATCAGAACTTTGACCAGATATCGGGGGAGGTGGGGGACATTGACTCAGAATGGGCCATGTTCCGCTCCTCCATTGTTGAAGCGGCTGACTGTAGCTGTGGCCGCAAGGTAGTTGGTGCCTGTCGAGACGGTAATCCTCGAACCCGGTGGTGGACACCCAGGTGTCGGAAGAGTTTGGTGAGGCCTTGGAAAGTGACTTTAAGTCAGCTCCGAAAAGATTCTGGCAAACCGTCAGGCGACTCAGAAGGGGAAAGCAGTGTGCCACTAGCACTGTATATAGTGGAGATGGTGTGCTGCTGACTTCGACTGAAGACGTCTTTGGGCGGTGGAAGGAATACTTTGAGGACCTTCTCAATCCCACCGACACGTTCTCCAGTGAGGAGGCAGAGTCTGGGGACACGGGAATAGGCTTGTCCATTACTGAGGCCGAAGTCGCTAAGGTAGTTAAAAAGCTCCTTGGTGGCAAGGCTCCAGGGGTGGATGAGATCCGTCTCGAGTTCCTCAATGCTCTGGATGTTGTGGAGCTGTCTTGGCTGACACGCCTTTTCAACATTGTGTGGACATCAGGGACGGTGCCACTGGATTGGCAGACTGGGGTGGTGGTGCCTCTTTTTAAAAAGGGGGACTGGAGGGTGTGTTCCAACTACAGGGGAATCACACTCCTCAGCCTCCCTGGTAAGGTCTATGCAGGGGTACTGGAGAAGAGAGTCCGGCTTATAGTTGAACCTCGGATTCAGGAGGAGCAGTGCGGGTTCCGCCCTGGTCGTGGAACACTGGACCAACTCTTCACCCTCTCCAGGATTCTGGAGGGTTCATGGGAGTTTGCCCAACCAGTCCACATGTGCTTTGTGGGTCTGGAGAAGGCCTTCGACTGTGTTCCCCGGGGTATTCTGTGGGAGGTGCTTCAGGAGTACGGGGTACATGGCTCTTTGCTACGAGCCATTCAGTCCCTGTACAAACAAAGCAGGAGCTTGGTTCGCATGGCCCGCAGTAAGTCAGACTCGTTCCCAGTTGGATTCCGTCAGGGCTGCCCTTTGTCATAACTTTTAAGGATAGAATTTCTAGGTGCAGTCAGCGGATGGAGGGTGAGGGATGAGGATCAGTACCTCCAAATCCGAGGCCATGATTCTCAGGCAGAAAAGGATGGAGAGCCCTCTCTGGGTCGGGGATGAGCTCTTGCCTCAAGTGGAGGAGTTTAAGTATCTCAGGGTCTTGTTCACGATTGATGGTAAAAGGGAGCGGGAGATTGACAGGCGGATTGGTGCTGGGTCAGCAGTGATGCGGGCTCTTTACCGGTTTGTTGTGGTAAAGAAAGAGCTGAGCCATAAGGCAAGGCTCTCGATTTACCGGTCGATCTACGTTCCCACCCTCACCTATGGTCATGAGCTTTGGGCAATGACCAAAAGAACGAGATCGCGAATACAAGCGGCCGAAATGAGTTTCCTCCGCAGGGTGGCTGGACTCTCCCTTAGAGATAGGGTGAGAAGTTCCGTCATCCGGGAGGGACTCGGAGTAGAGCCGCTGCTTCTCCACGTTGAGAGGAGCCAGTTGAGGTGGTTCGGGCATCTGGTTAGGATGCCTCCTGGATGCCTCCCTTGGGAGGTGTCACAGGCAAGTCCACCCGGGAGGAGACCCTGGGGAAGACCCAGGACATGCTGGCGTGACTATATCACCCAGCTGGCCTGAGAGCACCTCGGAATCCCCCCAGGGAGCTAGTGGAAGTGGCTGGGAAAGGGAGGTCTGGGCCACATTGCTTAGGATGCTGCCCCCGCGACCCGAACCCCGGAGAAGCGGAAGATGGATGGATGGATAAATAAATCAAAGAAATAAAAGTTCTTAGGTGAAACTAAATATGAACGTAATCAGCAGAGAAGAGCGGCATTATGATAAAAGCTGGCAGAGAAACGTGTCATATTACGACATCATATAAGATATGATACACTTCTCTTGACTGCGTCTGCAGGCCGGGGTTTATTATGACTGATGTTTGGTGCTTCTGTTTGACTGACAGATGTTATGATTCTGCTGTTTTAGGCTTCAGTAATAATTTACTCTTCCAGTCAAAAGTTTGGGCACCCTAATCATTTTACATATTGTAGAAGACACCAAAATAATACAAGACATTCACAACATGTCATTAATCGAGGCAGAAATACTGGCTTTCTAGCAAACAGTGCCATTCACACCACACCCACAACTCAGCTGATTGGCTGAAGTGCGCTTACAGGAACAGACTTTCCACTTTAAAGATAAACAGTAATTAGGATAAAGTTCTAAAGGAAAACTTTTGCCTGAAATGACAGGGTTTATGTTCTGGACATGAATTCATAAAAGCATCAATTTCAATATTTCTATTTTTAAGCAGAACCTTCAGATCAAAATGTGTTTAAGAAAAGCAGCACAACTCTTTGTGTGTGTGTGTGACTGTGTGTGTGTGTGTGTGTGTTATGCTTTTGTGAAGTTTTCATTGTTATTTTAAGTTTATCTCTATTAATTGAGATTAAATTGATCATCGCTCAGTCCTTGTATTGAAGGTGTTGTTCACACACAGGTATTTTTTAATAAGTAGCCTTTTCTGTGTGTTTTGGCATTTCGTTCACACACAAACTGACCTTTAGCTATCTGAAAACTGACCTTTTGCAAAACTCCTTCCAGAAATTCAGAAACTCTGCTTTCATTGTTGGATTTTTGGCTTGTAATGTCGTGCAGCGCTATCTCCTTTATTTTATGTCAGAGTTTGTTTGTTTACATGAGGTGATTCTGTGCACTAGTGAACGCAGCCAAAGAGCTCGATTTAACATCACTAACAGGACTTAATATAATAAACGTACAGTAACTCTTCACTGTACTGAAGAACAGAGGCTTCAGAATGTGCTACACCACACAGACCCCGTCGCCAACGCCGGACGAGACCTGGTTAGGCGTGGTTGGTGGGACATCTTTGAAAACGATGTGGTTGTTGCTGAAGGATAGTGAGAGAGTTTCCGTTAGTGAAGGGCGTCACTGTTGTGGTTGAATGAGCTGCTGATGGCGTGATTTGTGTTTTCGTTTTGTAGGCGGAGGAGGAGACCCCCATTTAAAAATGCCCCTGTCCATGTGACGCATCGTCAGGCCTGGATACCTCATTGTGTGTAACAGTGTGTTTGCCGTTGCCGCTGATTCAGCGTGAGCTCCGTATCTGCGGTACACGCCGTCCAGTAGTGTCTGCACGCCTACATGCCCACATTCCAGCTTCCTGTGTGCTCGGCATCCACTCAGTATTACTGCTATTAGGATCAGGCAGAGGCCTCTCGTGTTGACTTTAGCTGATACAAGCAAGTCTGTGTGACGGTACGACAGCAGCATCGTCAAAGCCCAGATCAATGAACATCTGTCAGAGATGTAAACGAGTCCTGAGCCAATCAGATCCCAGCTATGTGCCTAATCAGATAACCTTTAAAACAAGACTTATTGACCAATCAATTAAGGTATTTGCTTTTCTGATTGCGGCCTTTATGGTCAGACTTGGGGCCCGAAGAGCTCAGTCGAAAGGGCAGAGTGCGGGAAATGGAGACTCAGAACATTCCAGAGAGAGATTGCAGACAGCGAGGGGTCGGGGGAATTTCAGGCACTCCAGACGCAGCTTAATTAAATGTGTGGTGGAGGTACAGGTGCACATTAACGAAGCAAGAGACGGGCCATCTGCTGCTGCCGAGACACGCCGGAGATGAAATATTCATACACACTCACAGATTCTCTGGGAAATGTGTACATGGTAAACAGTGCATCATATATACATACTGACATAAGAGCTCATAGGAGCACACACACTTTACACTCACGCTCACTCTCACTATCACACTCACTCTCATTCTCACTCTCACGATTACGCTCACTCTCATGCTCTCACACTCTCACACAATCTCACTATCACACTCACTCTCATGCTTACTCTCACACTCATACTCTCATGATCACTCTCACTATTAGGCTCACAATCACTCTCATGTTCACTTTCTCACTCTCACTCTCAGCTTCTGCAGCTGCACTTTGTTAAACCTCAGACTCATTTAGTGAGTAGCAGCAGCAGCGTGTGGCCTCTGTCTGAGCGCATTAGTCTGAGCTGGAGGGCTTTTTGTTTTATCTCCTCACTGCTTTTCACTCGGTGCACGTAACAAACTGCGCACCTTCAGCCTCTCATTAGAGCTGCAGGCAGCGCTAACCCAGGGGACAGGAGCTGGAGCGGTCAGCATCCATTACAGACCACCACTGCCCGTTCAGAGGCTTCGCTCTGAGGGTCCATTACGGAGAACCGCCAGGCAGATTCACACTGGAGCTGCAGGCACAGTTAGTGCAGCACATTCAATTCAATTCAAATTCAGTTTTACCATTTTAACTTACCATTTGGTCTGTTTTATTAACAGTGAGGAACCCTGTGGACCTTCTGGGGGTCAGAGAGCACAATGATTTCTCTGATATAAAAAATACATATCTGTGATTTTTTGTCAATTTTTGTTTGCTTGTTCAATTTAAATATTGTTGAGTTTTGATCAGAAACAAGGGTTCCATTCTTGAAATGCTAAACAGAAAGTCATTGATCTCTCTGTGGTATTTAGGTGGATTCAGCTGAGCTGATCTCCTATTGGTTAGGACATCAGGAGCTGAACTGCAGGCCTCATACATTAAATTAACTACCAGAATCATTAGGAAGTGAACCATTTACAGTGAGACCAATTGACAGAGTAAACATGCCACTGTGGTTCTTCTGGAAGTTCTAGATACGTCACTGACTGTGATCATGAGTTTAAGTTTTGCTCTTGTGTTACTGTTCACTGTCCGGTGTGCTCCTAAGGAGGATGGGTTCTCCTTTTGAGTCTTCGTTCCTCTCAGTTTTCCTTCCTGTTGCGCTTACAGAGTTTTTCTTGCTACTGTCGTCATCGGCGACGCTTATGGGGTCACAGACTGTTCTGTAAAGCTGTTTTGTGCTGCGTAAATAAACTTTGACTTAATTTGTGGTCTAAGCTGGTTTTGGTTAGTTGAAAGAAACATCTTTTTTGACAGTGTGACGTTTAACACAGAATAAGAGAACCTGAAATTGCTAATGCGCTCTAGTCGAAGGTTCTGGGTGCTGCAGATTATTATTAGGCTGAACAAGTTTCTGCCAACACTCTGTAAAGACTGTCCAGCATAGCAACCGTTTCTAAGACCAGAACAAACCGTCAGTCCTGAGTCTGAACGTTCCAACTGAGCTCAGTATGTTACTGACACATCACCCACCTGCAGGTCAGCGGTCCACTCAGCGACCTTCTGCACATTTCAGTACAGTTACTGTAAAAGAGGCTAGAATGGAATTAGAACGTGGAACGTGGAACGTGGTCTGTGTTAAAGGTACAGCACATTTTATAGTTGGTTTTATTTTTCATTTAAATGAAATGAGTGAATAGAGACGATCATAAACACATTCAAATGTGTCTCTGTAGAGGGTGCTTTTACTTATTCACACTCAGAAAACCAAGATTAAGTTTTTTCACACTTTTGTATTTTTGACCTTCTCCCAGTTTTTTCAGGTTAAAAATAAATGACAATATTTGTGATGTGACTGTTTTGTAGTGTGTGTGTGAGTGAGAGAATGTGTGATTGAGAGTGTATGTGCATGTGAGAGTGTGTGTGTATGTGAGAGAATGTGAGTGTGTGTGTATGTGTGTGTGTGTGTGAGAGTGAGAGTGTGTGAATGTGTGTGTGTGAGAGTGAATGTGTGTGTGTGTGTGTGAGAGTGTGTGTGTGTGAGTGTAAGTGTGTGTGTGTGTGTGTGAGAGTGTGTGTGTGTGTGTGTGTGTGTGTGTGAGTGACTGAGAGTGTGTGAATGTGTGTGTGTGAGAGAGAGTGAGTGTGTGAATGTGTGTGTGTGAGAGAGAGTGAGTGTGTGTGTGAGTGTATGCGTGAGAGTGTGTGAATGTGTGTATGTGTGTGAGAGTGTGTGTGTGTGAGTGTATGCGTGTGTGTGTTTATGTGTGTGTGTGAGTGAGAGTGTGTGAGTGTATGCGTGAGTGTGTGCGTGTGAGAGTGTGTGTGTGTGTGTGTGTGTGTGTGTGTGTGTGTGTGTGTGTGTGTGTGTGTGTGTGTGTGTGTTCTGGGACAGAATCCCGGCAGAACTGAAATACAAAACAGACACTAAGTTAAGAATCTGAGTCGTTCCAGCTCCGAATCCCCGTCTTCAGAATCAGTAACAATAAATATAAACCACATATAACTAATTCACTCTCTCCCTCTCTCTCTCTCTCACTCTCTCTCTGTCTCTCTCTCTCTGTCTCTCTCACTCTCTCTCTGTCGCTCTCTCTGTCGCTCTCTCTGTCGCTCTCTCTGTCGCTCTCTCTGTCGCTCTCTCTCTCTCCGAATATGGTTGTGGATAAACTTTGTCTCTTTTTGTGTCTTGCACTTCTGGTTATTGGTTACTGTAAAATATGTTCTGTACATGTTTAATCTTTCCATTGCATCCTGCAGAATTCCCTGTAAAATCTGGAAGACAGCTCAAATTTTTCCCTACAGAAAACAAGTGAGATCTAAATAATTACAGGCTGATTTAAAAATTTTAATGCTAAGATTTCAGAATCTTCAGTGACGCACAGCTCAAATCACTGCTGTAATCTGTCCTGTTTATTAGAGACGCCAGCAGGAAATGGGCAACACATCCAGCTGTGGGGTGACGGACGAGGATGAGCCGGAGATAAACTGATACATTTATACTTTTTTATACTAAAACAGAATTTTTTCAAGAATAACGCGTTATTAGAATTATTCTTATGTAACTAGTTAAGAAAATAAGATCCTTCTTCTTTTGTGAATTCGGCTCTGAATCTGCATCACCGACTGATTAATAAAAATCCATCTGAAGTAGAAAAACTGAAATATGGATCACTGCACTACACTTGTCTCCATGGTTACGGTAATGAGTTCCAGGCAGCATCGCTGTTACAGTGAAGATGAAAAGGCAAAGAAATTAGTTTAAAATATTGAAACTTTCACAGAGAAACAGAAGAAAGGAGCTGCAGGTCTTTTGGCTGACAGGATCATCTGTTCTGTCAGTGCTTGGTTTCAGGAACCTGGCAGCTGCTGATCAGTTAGAGATGAAGACATGAAGCAGATATGAACCCCCCCCCGCTTAAGAGTCTGTGTAAAACATGATAAAGTGTGATTTTCCCTTTAAAACTGTTCATTTGAAGTATTTTGGTTTGGTTTTAGTGAAGTATGATCTAAATCCCACCACAGCACCGAACTACAGCCCCCCTTACTCCAGACCCTACCTCTGTGGACGTCGTAGTTCAATTGTTCCTGCCCACCCCACACGTCTGCTGTTCCTTGTGGGCTTTCTGTTCATCCTGTGTCTGCTGTTCCCTGTGGGCCTTCTGTTCATCCTGTGTCTGCTGTTCCCTGTGGGCCTTCTGTTCATTCTGTGTCTGCTGTTCCCTGTGGGCCTTCTGTTCATTCTGTGTCTGCTGTTCCCTGTGGGCCTTCTGTTCATTCTGTGTCTGCTGTTCCCTGTGGGCCTTCTGTTCATCCTGTGTCTGCTGTTCCCTGTGGGCCTTCTGTTCATCCTGTGTCTGCTGTTCCCTGTGGGCCTTCTGTTCATCCTGTGTCTGCTGTTCCCTGTGGGCCTTCTGTTCATCCTGTGTCTGCTGTTCCCTGTGGGCCTTCTGTTCATTCTGTGTCTGCTGTTCCCTGTGGGCCTTCTGTTCATCCTGTGTCTGCTGTTCCCTGTGGGCCTTCTGTTCATTCTGTGTCTGCTGTTCCCTGTGGGCCTTCTGTTCATCCTGTGTCTGCTGTTCCCTGTGGGCCTTCTGTTCATCCTGTGTCTGCTGTTCCCTGTGGGCCTACTGTTCATCCTGTGTCTGCTGTTCCCTGTGGGCCTTCTGTTCATTCTGTGTCTGCTGTTCCCTGTGGGCCTTCTGTTCATTCTGTGTCTGCTGTTCCCTGTGGGCCTTTTGTTCATTCTGTGTCTGCTGTTCCCTGTGGGCCTTCTGTTCATTCTGTGTCTGCTGTTCCCTGTGGGCCTTCTGTTCATTCTGTGTCTGCTGTTCCCTGTGGGCCTTCTGTTCATTCTGTGTCTGCTGTTCCCTGTGGGCCTTCTGTTCATTCTGTGTCTGCTGTTCCCTGTGGGCCTTCTGTTCATCCTGTGTCTGCTGTTCCCTGTGGGCCTTCTGTTCATTCTGTGTCTGCTGTTCCCTGTGGGCCTTCTGTTCATTCTGTGTCTGCTGTTCCCTGTGGGCCTTCTGTTCATTCTGTGTCTGCTGTTCCCTGTCGGCCTTCTGTTCATTCTGTGTCTGCTGTTCCCTGTGGGCCTCCTGTTCATCCTGTGCCTGCTGTTCCCTGTGGGCCTTCTGATCATTCTGTGTCTGCTGTTCCCTGTGGGCCTTCTGTTCATCCTGTGTCTGCTGTTCCCTGTGGGCCTTCTGTTCATCCTGTGTCTGCAAATCCCTGTGGGCCTTCTGTTCATCCTGTGTCTGCTGTTCCCTGTGGGCCTTCTGTTCATTCTGTGTCTGCTGTTCCCTGTGGGCCTTCTGTTCATTCTGTGTCTGCTGTTCCCTGTGGGCCTTCTGTTCATTCTGTGCCTGTTGTTCCCTGTGGGCCTTCTGTTCATTCTGTGTCTTCTGTTCCTTGTGGGCCTTCTGTTCATCCTGTGCCTGCTGTTCCCTGTGGGCCTTCTGTTCATCTTGTGTCTGCTGTTCCCTGTGGGCTTTCTATTCATTCTGTGTCTGCTGTTCCCTGTGGGCCTTCTGTTCATTCTGTGTCTGCGGTTCCCTGTGGGCCTTCTGTTCATCCTGTGTCTGCTGTTCCCTGTGGGCCTTAACTTCATTCTGTGTCTGCTGTTCCCTGTGGGCCTTCTGTTCATTCTGTGTCTGCTGTTCCCTGTGGGCCTTCTGTTCATTCTGTGTCTGCTGTTCCCTGTGGGCCTTCTGTTCATTCTGTGTCTGCTGTTCCCTGTGGGCCTTCTGTTCATTCTGTGTCTGCTGTTCCCTGTGGGCCTTCTGTTCATCCTGTGTCTGCTGTTCCCTGTGGGCCTTCTGATCATTCTGTGTCTGCTGTTCCCTGTGGGCCTTCTGTTCATCCTGTGTCTGCTGTTCCCTGTGGGCCTTCTGTTCATCCTGTGTCTGCTGTTCCCTGTGGGCCTTCTGTTCATCCTGTGTCTGCTGTTCCCTGTGGGCCTTCTGTTCATTCTGTGTCTGCTGTTCCCTGTGGGCCTTCTGTTCATTCTGTGTCTGCTGTTCCCTGTGGGCCTTCTGTTCATTCTGTGCCTGTTGTTCCCTGTGGGCCTTCTGTTCATTCTGTGTCTTCTGTTCCTTGTGGGCCTTCTGTTCATCCTGTGCCTGCTGTTCCCTGTGGGCCTTCTGTTCATCCTGTGTCTGCTGTTCCCTGTGGGCCTTCTGTTCATTCTGTGTCTGCTGTTCCCTGTGGGCCTTCTGTTCATTCTGTGTCTGCTGTTCCCTGTGGGCCTTCTGTTCATTCTGTGTCTGCTGTTCCCTGTCGGCCTTCTGTTCATTCTGTGTCTGCTGTTCCCTGTGGGCCTCCTGTTCATCCTGTGCCTGCTGTTCCCTGTGGGCCTTCTGATCATTCTGTGTCTGCTGTTCCCTGTGGGCCTTCTGTTCATCCTGTGTCTGCTGTTCCCTGTGGGCCTTCTGTTCATCCTGTGTCTGCAAATCCCTGTGGGCCTTCTGTTCATCCTGTGTCTGCTGTTCCCTGTGGGCCTTCTGTTCATTCTGTGTCTGCTGTTCCCTGTGGGCCTTCTGTTCATTCTGTGTCTGCTGTTCCCTGTGGGCCTTCTGTTCATTCTGTGCCTGTTGTTCCCTGTGGGCCTTCTGTTCATTCTGTGTCTTCTGTTCCTTGTGGGCCTTCTGTTCATCCTGTGCCTGCTGTTCCCTGTGGGCCTTCTGTTCATCTTGTGTCTGCTGTTCCCTGTGGGCTTTCTATTCATTCTGTGTCTGCTGTTCCCTGTGGGCCTTCTGTTCATTCTGTGTCTGCGGTTCCCTGTGGGCCTTCTGTTCATCCTGTGTCTGCTGTTCCCTGTTGGCCTTAACTTCATTCTGTGTCTGCTGTTCCTTGTGGGCCTTCTGTTCATCCTGTGTCTGCGGTTCCCTGTGGGCCTTCTGTTCATTCTGTTTCTGCTGTTCCCTGTGGGCCTTCTGTTCATTCTGTGTCTGCTGTTCCTTGTGGGCCTTCTGTTCATCCTTTGTCTGCTGTTCCCTGTGGGCCTTCTGTTCATGCTGTGTCTGCTGTTCCCTGTGGGCCTTCTGTTCATCCTGTGTCTGCAAATCCCTGTGGGCCTTCTGTTCATTCTGTGTCTGCTGTTCCCTGTGGGCCTTCTGTTCATCCTGTGTCTGCTGTTCCCTGTGGGCCTTCTGTTCGTTCTGTGTCTGCTGTTCCCTGTGGGCCTTGTGTTCATCCTGTGTCTGCTGTTCCCTGTGGGCCTTGTGTTCATTCTGTGTCTGCTGTTCCCTGTGGGCTTTCTGTTCATCCTGTGTCTGCTGTTCCCTGTGGGCCTTCTGTTCATCCTTTTTCTGCTGTTCCCTGTGGGCCTTCTGTTCATTTTGTGTCTGCTGTTCCCTGTGGGCCTTCTGTTCATCCTGTGTCTGCTGTTCCTTGTGGGCCTTCTGTTCATTCTGTGTCTGCTGTTCCCTGAGGGCCTTCTGTTCATCCTGTGTCTGCTGTTCCCATTGGGCCTTCTGTTCATCCTGTGTCTGCTGTTCCCTGTGGGCTTTCTGTTCATTCTGTGTCTGCTGTTCCTTGTGGGCCTTCTGTTCATTCTGTGTCTGCTGTTCCCTGAGGGCCTTCTGTTCATCCTGTGTCTGCTGTTCCCATTGGGCCTTCTGTTCATCCTGTGTCTGCTGTTCCCTGTGGGCTTTCTGTTCATTCTGTGTCTGCTGTTCCTTGTGGGCCTTCTGTTCATTCTGTGTCTGCTGTTCCCTGAGGGCCTTCTGTTCATCCTGTGTCTGCTGTTCCCTGTGGGCCTTCTGTTCATTCTGTGTCTGCTGTTCCCTGTGGGCCTTCTGTTCATCCTGTGTCTGCTGTTCCCATTGGGCCTTCTGTTCATCCTGTGTCTGCTGTTCCCTGTGGGCCTTCTGTTCATTCTGTGTCTGCTGTTCCCCGTGGGCCTTCTGTTCATTCTGTGTCTGCTGTTCCCTGTCGGCCTTCTGTTCATCCTGTGTCTGCTGTTCCCTGTGGGCCTTCTGTTCATCCTGTGTCTGCTGTTCCCTGTGGGCTTTCTGTTCATTCTGTTTCTGCTGTTCCCTGTGGGCCTTCTGTTCATTCTGTGTCTGCTGTTCCCTGTGGGCCTTCTGTTCATTCTGTGTCTGCTGTTCCCTGTGGGCCTTCTGTTCATCCTGTGTCTGCTGTTCCTTGTGGGCCTTCTGTTCATCCTGTGTCTGCTGTTCCCTGTGGGCCTTCTGTTCATTCTGTGTCTGCTGTTCCCTGTGGGCCTTAACTTCATTCTGTGTCTGCTGTTCCCTGTGGGCCTTCTGTTCATCCTGTGTCTGCTGTTCCCTGTCGGCCTTCTGTTCATCCTGTGTCTGCAGTTCCCTGTGGGCCTTCTGTTCATTCTGTGTCTGCTGTTCCCTGTGGGCCTTAACTTCATTCTGTGTCTGCTGTTCCCTGTGGGCCTTCTGTTCATCCTGTGTCTGCTGTTCCCTGTCGGCCTTCTGTTCATCCTGTGTCTGCTGTTCCCTGTGGGCCTTCTGTTCATTCTGTGTCTGCTGTTCCCTGTTGGCCTTCTGTTCATCTTGTGTCTGCTGTTCCTTGTGGGCCTTCTGTTCATCCTGTGTCTGCTCTTCCTTGTGGGCCTTCTGTTCATCCTGTGTCTGCTGTTCCCTTTGGGCTTTCTGTTCATCCTGTGTCTGCTGTTCCCTGTGGGCCTTCTGTTCATTCTGTGTCTGCTGTTCCCTGTGGGCCTTAACTTCATTCTGTGTCTGCTGTTCCCTGTGGGCCTTCTGTTCATCCTGTGTCTGCTGTTCCCTGTCGGCCTTCTGTTCATCCTGTGTCTGCAGTTCCCTGTGGGCCTTCTGTTCATTCTGTGTCTGCTGTTCCCTGTGGGCCTTAACTTCATTCTGTGTCTGCTGTTCCCTGTGGGCCTTCTGTTCATCCTGTGTCTGCTGTTCCTTGTCGGCCTTCTGTTCATCCTGTGTCTGCTGTTCCCTGTGGGCCTTCTGTTCATTCTGTGTCTGCTGTTCCCTGTGGGCCTTCTGTTCATTCTGTGTCTGCTGTTCCCTGTTGGCCTTCTGTTCATCTTGTGTCTGCTGTTCCTTGTGGGCCTTCTGTTCATTCTGTGTCTGCTGTTCCCTGTGGGCTTTCTGTTCATCCTGTGTCTGCTGTTCCTTGTGGGCCTTCTGTTTATCCTGTGTCTGCCGTTCCCTGTGGGCTTTCTGTTCATCCTGTGTCTTCTGTTCCTTGTGGGCCTTCTGTTCATTCTGTGTCTGCTGTTCCCTGTGGGCCTTCTGTTCATCCTGTGTCTGCTGTTCCCTGTGGGCTTTTTGTTCATCCTTTGTCTTCTGTTCCTTGTGGGCCTTCTGTTTATCCTGTGTCTGCCGTTCCCTGTGGGCTTTCTGTTCATCCTGTGTCTTCTGTTCCTTGTGGGCCTTCTGTTCA
>NC_051224.1:41960773-42030773 GCF_015220715.1 Pygocentrus nattereri
CTCTCTCTCACTCTCACTCTCTCTCCCTCTCTCTCTCTCTCTCTCTCTCTCTCTCTCTCTCTCTCTCTCTCTCCCCCTGTCTCACTCTCACTCCCCCCCCTCTCTCTCTCCCTCTCTCTACCCCCCCCTCTCTCTCTCCCCCCTCTCACTCTCTCTCACTCTCTCTCTCTCTCTCCCCCTCCCCCCCCCTCTCTCTCTCTCTCCCCCTCTCACTCTCTCTCTCTCTCACTCTCTCTCACTCTCTCTCCCCCTCCCCCCCTCTCTCTCTCCCCCTCTCACTCTCTCTCTCTCTCACACTCTCTCACTCTCTCTCTCTCTCCCCCTCCCCCTCTCACTCTCTCTCTCTCTCTCTCTCTCTCTCTCTCTCTCTCTCTCTCTCTCTCTCTCACTCTCTCTCTCCCTCACTCTCTCTCTCACTCTCACTCTCTCTCTCCCTCTCTCTCTCTCCCTCTCTCTCTCTCTCTCTCTCTCTCTCTCTCTCTCTCTCTCTCTCTCCCCCTGTCTCACTCTCACTCCCCCCCTCTCTCTCTCCCTCTCTCTACCCCCCCCTCTCTCTCTCCCCCCTCTCACTCTCTCCCTCTCTCACTCTCTCTCCCTCTCTCTCTCTCCCCTCTCTTCTGGCTCACTCATAAGACTGACTGTTCACACAGATTTAAATATGTTGGGCGCTTAAAGGGCTTATATCTCCACAAAACATTCTTTCTGTCTTTATTGAAAGGAAGTCTGATGTGGCTTGAAAACACTTTAAAAGTTATAAACCTTATAATAAGCCATGTATCAAAGCTCAACTCCATACTTCAATGTTTTCTGATATAAAAAAAACATGTTTACAAATTATTATTACAAATGTTTTAGCCCCACCCATTCAGCTACAGCAGTTTAGCCCCACCCATTCAGCTACAGCATTTTAGCCCCACCCATTCAGCTACAGCATTTTAGCCCCATCCATTCAGCTACAGCGGTTTAGCTCCACCGTTCAGCTACAGCGGTTTAGCTCCACCATTCAGCTACAGCGGTTTAGCTCCACCATTCAGCTACAGCAGTTTAGCTCCACCCATTCAGCTACAGCAGTTTAGCTCCACCCATTCAGCTACAGCGGTTTAGCTCCACCGTTCAGCTACAGCAGTTTAGCTCCACCATTCAGCTACAGCAGTTTAGCTCTACCATTCAGCTACAGCGGTTTAGCTCCACCGTTCAGCTACAGCAGTTTAGCTCCACCATTCAGCTACAGCGGTTTAGCTCCACCATTCAGCTACAGCAGTTTAGCTCCACCGTTCAGCTACAGCAGTTTAGCTCCACCCATTCAACCTACAGAAGTTTAGTCCCACCCATTCTACTACAGCAGTTTAGCCCCACCCATTAATGCTACAGCAGTTTAGCCCCACCCATTCATGCTACTGTAGTTTAGTCCCACCGATTCAGTGTGAATAGTTGGGGCTAATGAGTTGGTATTTGTGGCATCTTTTGCAGCTTAGTTTCCGCGTATGGATGGAGGATTGATACTCAAACTACACCAAAATCTTTTAATTTAAAAATAGTAAGGAAAATGTTTTTGATGATGTGGCCTTTAAAGACACGAACAGCCAGTTTAAATGCTAATGGACTCCTGAAGTGGAAGAACAGCGGATATGGGCTCTTTAAACAGCCTTAAAATCTGACTTAGATTTTCTTGGTCTTGCATAGAAATAGACATGAAACATTTGCTGTGGAGATTTATAACAAACTCGGCTAATAGCTGCTCCATACCTGCCGTCCAGCCCCAGCTGACCCTCATGGTCAACAGGCATAACACTTTGATTAAAGTCAAAGAAAGTAATCTGGCTGTTGCTTGACGCTTCCAGCACTTTCCACAACAAAAGCACTGCACTACTATTAGAGGTAATTACGTTCGCTAACAGGATTCTTAGCTCATCAGTCTTCAAATCTCTGTTTGGGACATGAGCCAGGTTGTTGCCATGGAGTTAGTCCTGCGTTCTGGACTCTTCTCATGGAATTTTGTACATACCTTCCTGAATCTGTTTTCAAGCAGGCTGTGGGGAGCAGATCTCATTACTGCATCAAAAGCCTGTTTAATTCAGACCTCATTATTTGACTGAAGACACAGTGACATCCCTCTGCAGGTCCAGGATGGAGGTAATTCATCAGAATGACATGGCCATTGTGTTTTGGGAATATCAGCTTTTTACTGACGCTGATGAGTAACATGCTGCAACAACACTGATCAGTGCAATCTGTGCAGTCAAAGTGGACCTGAAACAGTGGAAAAGAAACGTTTGCACTTGAAAGAGGAGCCAGAACACACACTCAGATTAAACACTCAACTAACTCTTAACTAAAACGTCCATCCATCCATCCATCCATCCTCAACTGCTTATCCAAGTCCGGGTCACGGGGACAGCAGCCTAAGCAAAGAGGCCCAGGCCTCCCTCTCCCCCACCACCTCCTCCAGCACTTCTGGAGGGATACCTAGGCGTTCCTAAGACAGTCAAAAGATATAATCCCTCCAACGTGTCCTGGGTCTTCCCCGGGGTCTCCTCCCCATCGGACATGTCTGGAACAACTCCCTAGGGAGGTGTCCAGAGGCCACCTCAACTGGCTTATCTCAACGTGGAGGAGCAGCAGCTCTACTCCGAGCCTCTCCCGAATCGCCGATCTTCTCACCCTATCTCTAAGGGAGAGCCCGGCGACCCTGCGGAGAAAACTCATTTCGGCCGCTTGTATCCGCAATCTCCTTCTTTTAGTCACTACCCAAAGCTCGTGACCATACGTGAGAGTTGGAATGTAGCTTGACCGGTAAATTGACAGCTTCGCCTTCTGGCTCAGCTCTCTCTTCACCATGACGGACTGGTATAGAGTCCGCATTACTGTAGACGCTGCACCAATCCGCCTGTCAACCTCTTGCTCCATCCTTCCTTCACTCGTGAACAAAATCCCAACATATTTAAACTCCTCCACTTTGGGCAAGAATTCACTCCCTACATGGACAGAGCATTCCACACTTTTTTCCGACTGAGGACCATGGTCTCAGATTTAGAGGTGCTGATTTTCATCCAAGCCGCTTTACACTCATCTGCAAACTGGTCCAGAGAGAGCTGGAGGTCCCAGCCTGATGATGCCAACAGGACCATATCATCCGCAAAAAGCAGATGTGAAATCCTGAGGCCACCATACCGGACACCCTCCGCCACTTGGCTCTTCTGAGAAATTCTGTCCATAAAAGTTATGAACAGAATCTGTGACAACGGACAGCCCTGGTGGAGTCCAACCCTGACTGAAAATCAATCCGACTTACTGCAGGCTACACAAACTAAGCTCCAGCTCCGTTTGTACAGAGACTGAATTGGCCCGTAACAATGAGCCCCTCACCACGTACTCCCGGAGCACTCCCCACAGGATCCCCCAAGGGACGTGGGTCAACTAAAACACTCAGATTAAACACTCAACTAAAACACTCCGATTAAACACTCAGGTTAAATAGTCGGATTAAAATCTTGGATTAAGCACTCACATTAAACACTGCTACTACAGTGTAGCTCTACCAAGAGGCACACCAATCTGAACGGTGGTACTACCATCAGGAGGTCATGACTTCCATCACCAGTCCTGTATAGTAGGAGGATAGCAGCCCAGTGAAGGCCCATGGAGAGTCAGCCCACTGTTGGCCCACTGACGAGCTACTGAGGGCCATTTTTCCGCCCACTGTCGGCCCCCTTTCGGCCTACTTTCCGCCCACTGTCGACCTGCTGAGGGCTCGTTTTCTGGCCCACTGTCGACTGTCAGTCTGCCCATTATCGGCCCACTGATGGCTCACATTTCACCCACTGATGGACCGCTGTTGGCCCACTGACAGCCCACTTTTCACCCACTGTTGGCCCACTGATGGACTGCTGTTGGCCCACTGACAGCCCACTTTTCAACCGCTGTTGGCCCACTGATGGCCCATTGTCAGCCCACTGATGGCCTATTTTGCACCTGCTGTTGGCCCACCGAGGGCTCACTGTCACACATCTTGGAGTGAGAACATGCTGACCTTTACCCTCCCAGAGCTAACGGGAACTAGCCATGACTAAAATAGGGGAAAATATTAAAAAACAAAAAAACATTTGATTCTTTGGAAGTGAAATAAAAAAAGCTAAACTCCAAAGTGAGAAGAGCAAAACTGAACCAGCACAGATTAAACACAAATGATCTGATGTTTGTAAGGGGGAGCGAGGAGACGGACGCATACGCTGAGATAAGCGAGATTTATTAGGTGCAAATCCAGGGTCGTGGTCAAAACAGTCCAGGTTCATGTAGCCGATACGGACAGATTGGTGGACAGACATGACAAAAACCAGAATCCACACATTACACAAAGACCAATACATTCATACAAAGATACAAAGACTGGCAAACACAAGGGGCAAACACAGGGCTTAAATACACGGGACAATGAGGGACAGGTGAGAACAATCAGGGGCGGAGTTACAAAACCAAAACACGAACACATGGACAGGACTGGGAGGGGCCAACCGTGACAATGTTAATGATTAATATGGGACTGGGCAAAAACAGATCACTATTACACTTCAGTGAAAGCGTTTCAAAGTGCGCAGAGAAGTGCACATCCATCAAAACTGAAATTTAGTGCATATAACTCAGTACATGGTAAGGGATATTACCCATACACCCCTGGGCTTGTTTGTGTGTGAAGAGCAGGTAATGTGACGTGCTTAGTTTTCCTGGAGTTTCTGGTCAATATTATGGATCGCTGAAGCTCTGAGGCTCCAGAGATGATCAGATAACTCTTTTAATTAGCATCAGAGCAAACAGCCCACGGAGGAAGAGCAAACATGACTGACTCGGATGATAACCAGCCGCTGAATCTCAATCAAAACCCAAAATTCACTGCAAACGTGGTGAAACAGTTCTGACTGTCTGACTGTTGTAACCCAGACTGACCAGTGCTTATTCAAAATACACAAAAATTTCAGAAGTGAAATATTGACACATGTAATCAATCTTGAAATATTATGTGAATAATTGAAATGTTTTAAATGTAAATGCCCCCAGGTGCTCAGTCTTTTAAACCTTCCTCTCTGGTTCATTAAGACCCGGGCTCAGTTTCTGAGTGGTTATAGTGTTTATAGTTCATTTTTAGTTTCTATTGGTTCACCTGCAGTCCGTGTGTTTGGTGATGTGACTGGTGTGGAACTGTGTAGAACTGAGGTGTATCGCCGTCCCATAGACTGCTTGACAGGGGTTAGAGAGTCTGAGCACATTATGTTGCAGTGCATGCTGGGGACTGTCGTGCTGTGCATTGTGAAACTGGGCTAATAGTAATAGACAATTAAAATAATTGTGGGTGGAATAGGATCATGTGGCGGGCCTGATCTGGCCTGCAGACCTTGTGTTTATCACGTGATATATACAGTCTGTGAATGTATATATCATATATATCATAATACAGTCAGTGGTTCAGCTTGGCCATGATTGTATCTCTTGCTCTTGATTATTCAGCTCAGGGATTCTTTTTACTGTGGAGGTTCTCAAGGGGAACCAGAGCTCCACCAAACTGCTGCTGCACCTTATAGTATCATCACACCTGTCACCAGTGTGCACCTAATAATGTTTATATATATATATATATATATATATATATATATAGCTGGAATTCTGCCTGGAACTGTGGACATATCAGAGGTCAAACTATGAAAATCTGTTAAATCACTAATTATTTATCATTTAATAACATCACTGCCAAAACGCTGAAAATATTTAGTAAACGTTTACTAATGTCTTATTGGTAGTTTTTAAATTTACAAAGTCTCACTGTAAGAAAAATTCCCAAATGGTAACTTTATAAGAGAATAAAAATGTTCTTAACCTCAGTGAAAGTTAATATAACATGATTTTATTTGATGTAATTTGGAGCTTTTCTGTTAGACTGTTCATCCTGACTCTTCATCATGAAGAGCAGCTCAGTATAAAATAATAACAATGGAAAACACACAGAACTGAAGTGATGGAGCTGCAGTAACGTTACTGTATAGAAAATGACAGGATTGATGAGATGGAGACTGAGTCAGTGAGGGGGTTGAAGCTGGACGATCCCGAGTCCTGCGGTTCTGTAATGAGGCCTGTGTTTGAGTCCGAGTGTGAACAGTGCAGCAGGAGGATAATTGCAGCTCTGTTCTTTTCTCGTCTTCTCCTGTGTAATGGAGATGAGGGGGTGTTGGGGGGGTTGTGGGGAGACAGGTACCTCTTTCAGCTGCATCCAGGTGCCTCTCCAGGCCCGATTCATTCTGCGTGAAGTGGCGTTGGCTCCATGCCGTACCTCATAAACACAGCACAATGGGCCGCTGCCTCTCCTTTGCCACCGTATACAAAGGTAATTACTGTGGCTTCGGTTTTCCGCCCTGCTCCAGCGTTCCCATCGGATCCTGAGTACGAAGCAGGAGTGGCGCATGTGAAGCCCACTTCTCCACCAGACATGAAACTCGCTTTATTGAGAGAAGTGATAACCTGTAATTTAACAATGACACAGACGTCTGGAGAAGCGATGATTACAGTCGTGATGCTGGCTCAGCTCCGGCTCGGCGCCAGAGTTCTGGAAAGTGATTTCTCCACACTGGACTTCATCATGCCCACTGCGGCTGTGTGGACAGCAGCTACAGCTGTTTAACTCAGACGTGCTATGATCATTCATTTTTGGACATTTTTTCTTTGGTGCAAAACTTCACAGTCATGTGTGTTAGAGAGGATGGTGTTTGGTTGCTTTGGCCTGTTAGACATTGACTCTCTGTCTCGATTAGCTGAGACTCAGTTGTGTAGTAAGAGGCTAAGGGTCCACTGTTGGAGGCCCACCGGCTTTTCGCTCAGTGTCTTCCTTGTTTGCCCACTGATAGTTAAGCAGAGGGTTGGACTAAATGGCACTTATAATGCCTTGTTTTACACTTAAAGTCCAAATTACTTTGTTTTCTTTGTTCTCAATTCTTCATGATTTAGTTTAGTGATTTATTTTAACATTAATATCATAAAGCCAGTTATATAACTGTAATCACTCCAGCTCAGTGTGAGCAACAACATTTAATTAAAGTCACTTTCTATAGTCATTTCAAATCTGTTTGAGATTTTGTATGATGGGCAATAATCTGGGTGGTCCGAGGGTGGGCCAGCAGTGGTGTGTGGTCAGAAGGGTGCCTCATCAAATCTGTGGACAGACATAGCCTACAGCAGTTTAGCACTGCCCTTCACGCTAAAGGAATGTTTCACCTGCTATTTGAATGAAGCACATTACAGGGCATGTAGACATGTGTCATGATTGGCCTCTCCCAGTTATCTATGTGCTTTTGTTTCCATGTCAATGTGCTTTTGTTTATCCTCCCAGTCCGGCCCCCTTGTTTCCAGACCCCGCCCCTGATTGTTCCCACCTGTGTTTTCCCCCTGTGTCCTGTTATCCCTTGTTATCCCTGTTGTATTTAAGCCCTGCGTTTTTCCTAGTGGTTTGTTGGTCTTTGCATTGTTTGTATGGTTTGAAGTGTTTGATGTATATTGTCTGTTGTGTTTATCCTGTGATTTCTTTATGTTTGCCCATCGTTCTCTTCATCTTGGCTCATTGGCCTTGGACTGTTATGACCATGACCCTGGATTTGCCCGTAATAAATCTCACTTCTCTTCGCACATGCATCCGCCTCCTCATCGCTCCGCAACGTTACAACATGAATATTTATTTTACTTTTTTAATGCATAAAAGCACACAAACCTTATTGGTGGAGCTCAGCAACAACAATTAAACATGAGATAAATACAGGATATTTGCTCATTCAGTGCTTCAATTAAAAATAGCTATGAAGCCAATGAAGTCAGAACTCAGTGCTGAGTGTGAGTATTTTGTTATTTCTGCTGTTTTGATTGGATGTTATTGGAGGAATGAAGTGGGTTTACTGCTGGGTTTTTCTCAATGTGTGTTTATTAGTGTTAAACAGTGGTGGGTGGGGGGTCTGAGGGGTCTTATCTCTTTATCCCGCAGTGAGGAAGAAAATCAATATCACTACAGACACAGCTGGGTGTCACTCCACCCGTGCTGATGGTAAATGTGACTCACATCACTCACGCTGGTGTAAAGATGTTCTAATGTAACATTTGGATGAACATGTTTAGTTTTATGCTTTACTGTATGAGTAATAATGCAATAATATCACCACTGAGCCGAACCACAGCAGCGAACACGCAAATGATTCAGTCGCACTCACACTGAGCTGTGTGTCTGTGCATATATTGCACTCAGCATCTCAAAATACTGACTTGCATTGTCAAAATACTGACTTACTATATCAAAATAATAACTGAATATCTCAAATTATAGACCTATCACTGTAATAATTTATTTCAACGTAGTGTCTCAAAATCTTGAGAAAATCATTCTGAAGTATGTTAAATATGTCATTATTTTGAGGCACTAAGTCAGTATCTTGAGAACTGTAGGTGATTTTTCTCCTTCTTATGTTGCTGGAGCTTCAGTACTGCAGAGACTGTTAACACGAAGAAGGAGAAATATACAGTTATACAGAGAAATACAGTTAATGAATTAAACTGTTTACAGCATTGAGTCCAGCGCACGCTAAAACTGACCATTCAACACCTCTAATGACTTATTCAGGTTCTTTGTATGTGCACACTTTTAGTAAGAATGTCATTTTGACCTGTGATGTCAGATTCTGACTTTGTCTAACGCTGTTCAAGCTGCAGACTCTAGTATGTATGGAATATTAATGGAGTATGAATTGTGTATGAATGAAGTATGGATGGAGTATGAATTGAGTACAGATGGAGTATGAATGAAGTATGGATGGAGTATGAATTGAGCACAGACGGAGTATTTCTGGTCAAGAAAATCCGGACTGGTCAAACTGTTTTCTATGTCCAGAGATTCAGTTTAAATGAGCACTGATAAGTAAATCCACCTGAAAGCTGTTAGTTCAGCAGCTCAGACTGTAGAAACAGTTCCTGCTCAAATCGAATGTGTAAAAACCACTGATTTGAACTGTCCAAACAGCTTTGGGCACTTCCTGAGGAGAGGCTGGTGGAGTCAGTAACTCAGAGAAAGGACAGGCCAGCCTTTACGGTCAGGCACTGATCTGAACTGCAGAAGTTATTGAGGTTGTGGTCAAAGCAGATGGAGGGCAGAGCTGAAGTTGGCACACAGAGTATCAATAGACACAATGAAGGAACCTCTAACTGGACTCTCTCCTGGCTTGTGAATGACCTTGTCTAGCTGATCCTGACCTCATTTTAGTCCAGGAACACTTAGAGAACCACTGAGTCCAGAGCAGGCCTGGGTATAATCCCAGTACCGACACTGATACCTTCAATTTCTCAATGACACTGTTTGTCTTATTTAATGACAGACAGAGAGTGGGCGTGCCTTAAAACAGGAATGGGTGGGAAGTTGGATTATTTATTACGTGCATCACAGATGGAGCATATTTTTTATATCTGAAGTGGATCTATATGCTGGTAGCTGTAAATAACAAAAACCTGAGTGTCTGAATGGCTGTCACTGAATAACCGTTCTGATGGGGCAGTGATGATGAAGATCACTGGTAAGAATCTTGTTGTGAGTCATGTTGGTACAAATGGGTGAGTTTGTTAAGATCTTTAGGAGGCCTGGTCACTGTGCCCTGGACCCAGTAATGGCCGATTTGGCAGAAATACCAAATACCACGGTATTTAGAGACACTTTCATGACACACAATGTTCATCACAACGTTTTAATACACAGACAATAAGCAATCAATTTTAAAAACTCTTATCAAAAACAACAATTACAACAATTTTCCTTCAAAATGTGCAGCAGCCCTGAATACACTCTTTGTAAGGACACACACAGTCGGTCAGTAACTACTAATGAGAAACATTGTTTATCACATGTATTTATTAAACCACCAGTTATTTACAGCGCTCTCCTCTCGATCTCTGGTCCCAACAGTGACAGCGAGACACAGAAAAAAACAGTGTGAATTATTCAGGCTGTTTGCTGAAGCCGCCTGTTCGAGACCTGTGGCAGAGCGAGCGCTGCTAATTCTTTACTCCTTTCATTTATTTTATCCGTCTGTCTGCAGCACAGACCAACATCCATCTGTCACTGCACTACACAGCCCTGTGTTCTCTCTGCGCTCCTTCATATCTGCTCTAGCTCGCATGATATTTCAGGACTTTGACTTTCCTCACATGAAATGTTGTAATTAACTACCGTATCAAGCAATTATAGGCAGGCGGCGCGAGAGATCTGCATTACTCACTCACCCACGAAGGGGAAAGTTAGTTGGATCTCGGCGAAGGTCGTCCACAATTACCTTTAATACGATTTGAGTTAATGGTGAGTTTTTATTCCTTCTAAGAAGCCCCTCAGCCAAATACAGTCACCCTCCACCTGTAACCTCAGTCCAAAGCACTTAGCTGCTGCAGAAAACCAGAAAAACTCCACTGTTAATGAGACACAGTGAGCACTTGAGGAAGATTCACACCTCAGCTGTAAAGATAATTACTGAGTACAGACGCTCTGTGACGAACACCCCAAACTCTCAGATGGCTCAGAGGATGAAGACAGACAGGCTGGACTGAAAGAAGGCAGTTGGTGGCCTCATTCACACCTGGTCCTGGATGATTTCATCATAAATAATGCGATGTGAACAGGGCCCAGTGTGTCCTGGAAGACCACTTGCGGGGAGGGGTCAGGGACACATACAGGTCAACCAGTGGTTCAGTCTGGCCAGAACACAAATTGTGTTAATTTTTTAAATGAAAAAAAAACAGTAGAAAAATGTTTTAAAATTATGATTTTGTGTAATTGTGGGATGGGAATGCCGGACTGTTAATTAACTGGTCTATTCTGAATTAAATCATAATTAGAACTTATCGCCTGAAGAGAATTCGATAATAAATTCTCTGACTCTGAGATGTGTTCTATCACTGGACAACCTTGAGATCCTCTGAGCAGCTGCTGAGGGTATGAAAATGAAATTAACTGATGCCTAAAAAAACTGTAAAAAGATGTCAGATTTTATCCAGCTCACTGCCCGAAACTCTTATCCAGCTCACTGTCTGAAACTCTTATCCAGCTCACTGTCTGAAACTCTTATCCAGCTCACTGTCTGAAACTCTTATCCAGCTCATTGTCTGAAACTCTTATCCAGCTCATTGTCTGAAACTCTTATCCAGCTCACTGTCTGAAACTCTTATCCAGCTCACTGTCTGAAACTCTTATCCAGCTCACTGTCTGAAACTCTAATCCATCTCATTGTCTGAAACTCTTATCCAGCTCGTTGTCTGAAACTCTTATCCAGCTCACTGTCTGAAACTCTTATCCAGCTCACTGTCTGAAACTCTTATCCAGCTCATTATCTGAAACTCTTATCCAGCTCATTGTCTGAAACTCTTATCCAGCTCATTGTCTGAAACTCTTATCCAGCTCACTGTCTGAAACTCTTATCCAGCTCATTATCTGAAACTCTTATCCAGCTCACTGTCTGAAACTCTTATCCAGCTCACTGTCTGAAACTCTTATCCAGCTCACTGTCTGAAACTCTTATCCAGCTCACTGTCTGAAACTCTTATCCAGCTCACTGTCTGAAACTCTAATCCATCTCATTGTCTGAAACTCTTATCCAGCTCATTGTCTGAAACTCTTATCCAATTCACTGTCTGAAACTCTTATCCAGCTCACTGTCTGAAACTCTTATCCAGCTCATTATCTGAAACTCTTATCCAGCTCATTGTCTGAAACTCTTATCCAGCTCATTGTCTGAAACTTTTATCCAGCTCACTGTCTGAAACTCTTATCCAGCTCATTGTCTGAAACTCTTATCCAGCTCATTGTCTGAAACTCTTATCCAGCTCATTGTCTGAAACTTTTATCCAGCTCACTGTCTGAACCTCTTATCCAGCTCATTGTCTGAAACTCTTATCCAGCTCACTGTCTGAAACTCTTATCCAGCTCATTGTCTGAAACTCCTATCCAGCTCACTGTCTGAAACTCTTATCCAGCTCACTGTCTGAAACTCTTATCCAGCTCATTGTCTGAAACTTTTATCCAGCTCACTGTCTGAACCTCTTATCCAGCTCACTGTCTGAAACTCTTATCCAGCTCACTGTCTGAAACTCCTATCCAGCTCACTGTCTGAAACTTTTATCCAGCTCATTGTCTGAAACTCTTATCCAGCTCACTGTCTGAAACTCCTATCCAGCTCACTGTCTGAAACTTTTATCCAGCTCACTGTCTGAAACTCTTATCCAGCTCATTGTCTGAAACTCCTATCCAGCTCACTGTCTGAAACTCTTATCCAGCTCATTGTCTGAAACTCCTATCCAGCTCACTGTCTGAAACTCTTATCCAGCTCACTGTCTGAAACTCTTATCCAGCTCACTGTCTGAAACTCTTATCCAGCTCACTGTCTGAAACTCTTATCCAGCTCATTGTCTGAAACTCTTATCCAGCTCACTGTCTGAAACTCTTATCCAGCTCACTGTCTGAAACTCCTATCCAGCTCACTGTCTGAAACTTTTATCCAGCTCATTGTCTGAAACTCTTATCCAGCTCACTGTCTGAAACTCTTATCCAGCTCACTGTCTGAAACTCTTATCCAGCTCATTGTCTGAAACTCTTATCCAGCTCACTGTCTGAAACTCTTATCCAGCTCACTGTCTGAAACTCTTATCCAGCTCACTGTATGAAACTCTTATCCAGCTCACTGTCTGAAACTCCTATCCAGCTCTCTGAAACTTTTATCCAGCTCATTGTCTGAAACTCTTATCCAGCTCACTGTCTGAAACTCTTATCCAGCTCACTGTCTGAAACTCTTATCCAGCTCACTGTCTGAAACTCTTATACAGCTCACTGTCGGAAACTCCTATCCAGCTCACTGTCTGAAACTTCTATCCAGCTCATTGTCTGAAACTCTTATCCAGCTCACTGTCTGAAACTCTTATCCAGCTCACTGTCTGAAACTCTTATCCAGCTCACTGTCTGAAACTTTTATCCAGCTCAATGTCTGAAACTCTTATCCAGCTCACTGTCTGAAACTCTTATCCAGCTCACTGTCTGAAACTCTTATCCAGCTCACTGTCTGAAACTCTTATCCAGCTCACTGTCTGAAACTCTTATCCAGCTCACTGTCTGAAACTTTTATCCAGCTCATTGTCTGAAACTCTTATCCAGCTCACTGTCTGAAACTCTTATCCAGCTCACTGTCTGAAACTCTTATCCAGCTCACTGTCTGAAATTCCTATCCAGCTCACTGTCTGAAACTTTTATCCAGCTCATTGTCTGAAACTCTTATCCAGCTCACTGTCTGAAACTCCTATCCAGCTCACTGTCTGAAACTTTTATCCAGCTCACTGTCTGAAACTCTTATCCAGCTCATTGTCTGAAACTCCTATCCAGCTCACTGTCTGAAACTTTTATCCAGCTCACTGTCTGAAACTCTTATCCAGCTCACTGTCTGAAACTCTTATCCAGCTCACTGTCTGAAACTCTTATCCAGCTCACTGTCTGAAACTCTTATCCAGCTCATTGTCTGAAACTCTTATCCAGCTCACTGTCTGAAACTCTTATCCAGCTCACTGTCTGAAACTCCTATCCAGCTCACTGTCTGAAACTTTTATCCAGCTCATTGTCTGAAACTCTTATCCAGCTCACTGTCTGAAACTCTTATCCAGCTCACTGTCTGAAACTCTTATCCAGCTCACTGTCTGAAACTCTTATCCAGCTCATTGTCTGAAACTCTTATCCAGCTCACTGTCTGAAACTCCTATCCAGCTCACTGTCTGAAACTTTTATCCAGCTCATTGTCTGAAACTCTTATCCAGCTCACTGTCTGAAACTCTTATCCAGCTCACTGTCTGTAACTCTTATCCAGCTCATTGTCTGAAACTCTTATCCAGCTCACTGTCTGAAACTCTTATCCAGCTCACTGTCTGAAACTCTTATCCAGCTCACTGTCTGAAACTCTTATCCAGCTCACTGTCTGAAACTCCTATCCAGCTCTCTGAAACTTTTATCCAGCTCATTGTCTGAAACTCTTATCCAGCTCACTGTCTGAAACTCTTATCCAGCTCACTGTCTGAAACTCTTATCCAGCTCACTGTCTGAAACTCTTATCCAGCTCACTGTCGGAAACTCCTATCCAGCTCACTGTCTGAAACTTCTATCCAGCTCATTGTCTGAAACTCTTATCCAGCTCACTGTCTGAAACTCTTATCCAGCTCACTGTCTGAAACTCTTATCCAGCTCACTGTCTGAAACTCTTATCCAGCTCACTGTCTAAAACTCTTATCCAGCTCACTGTCTGAAACTCTTATCCAGCTCATTGTCTGAAACTCTTATCCAGCTCACTGTCTGAAACTCCTATCCAGCTCACTGTCTGAAACTTTTATCCAGCTCATTGTCTGAAACTCTTATCCAGCTCACTGTCTGAAACTCTTATCCAGCTCACTGTCTGTAACTCTTATCCAGCTCATTGTCTGAAACTCTTATCCAGCTCACTGTCTGAAACTCTTATCCAGCTCACTGTCTGAAACTCTTATCCAGCTCACTGTCTGAAACTCTTATCCAGCTCACTGTCTGAAACTCCTATCCAGCTCTCTGAAACTTTTATACAGCTCATTGTCTGAAACTCTTATCCAGCTCACTGTCTGAAACTCTTATCCAGCTCACTGTCTGAAACTCTTATCCAGCTCACTGTCTGAAACTCTTATCCAGCTCACTGTCTGAAACTTTTATCCAGCTCAATGTCTGAAACTCTTATCCAGCTCACTGTCTGAAACTCTTATCCAGCTCACTGTCTGAAACTCTTATCCAGCTCACTGTCTGAAACTCTTATCCAGCTCACTGTCTGAAACTCTTATCCAGCTCACTGTCTGAAACTTTTATCCAGCTCATTGTCTGAAACTCTTATCCAGCTCACTGTCTGAAACTCTTATCCAGCTCACTGTCTGAAACTCTTATCCAGCTCACTGTCTGAAATTCCTATCCAGCTCACTGTCTGAAACTTTTATCCAGCTCATTGTCTGAAACTCTTATCCAGCTCACTGTCTGAAACTCCTATCCAGCTCACTGTCTGAAACTTTTATCCAGCTCACTGTCTGAAACTCTTATCCAGCTCATTGTCTGAAACTCCTATCCAGCTCACTGTCTGAAACTTTTATCCAGCTCACTGTCTGAAACTCTTATCCAGCTCACTGTCTGAAACTCTTATCCAGCTCACTGTCTGAAACTCTTATCCAGCTCACTGTCTGAAACTCTTATCCAGCTCATTGTCTGAAACTCTTATCCAGCTCACTGTCTGAAACTCTTATCCAGCTCACTGTCTGAAACTCCTATCCAGCTCACTGTCTGAAACTTTTATCCAGCTCATTGTCTGAAACTCTTATCCAGCTCACTGTCTGAAACTCTTATCCAGCTCACTGTCTGAAACTCTTATCCAGCTCACTGTCTGAAACTCTTATCCAGCTCATTGTCTGAAACTCTTATCCAGCTCACTGTCTGAAACTCCTATCCAGCTCACTGTCTGAAACTATTATCCAGCTCATTGTCTGAAACTCTTATCCAGCTCACTGTCTGAAACTCTTATCCAGCTCACTGTCTGTAACTCTTATCCAGCTCATTGTCTGAAACTCTTATCCAGCTCACTGTCTGAAACTCTTATCCAGCTCACTGTCTGAAACTCTTATCCAGCTCACTGTCTGAAACTCTTATCCAGCTCACTGTCTGAAACTCCTATCCAGCTCTCTGAAACTTTTATCCAGCTCATTGTCTGAAACTCTTATCCAGCTCACTGTCTGAAACTCTTATCCAGCTCACTGTCTGAAACTCTTATCCAGCTCACTGTCTGAAACTCTTATCCAGCTCACTGTCGGAAACTCCTATCCAGCTCACTGTCTGAAACTTCTATCCAGCTCATTGTCTGAAACTCTTATCCAGCTCACTGTCTGAAACTCTTATCCAGCTCACTGTCTGAAACTCTTATCCAGCTCACTGTCTGAAACTCTTATCCAGCTCACTGTCTAAAACTCTTATCCAGCTCACTGTCTGAAACTCTTATCCAGCTCATTGTCTGAAACTCTTATCCAGCTCACTGTCTGAAACTCCTATCCAGCTCACTGTCTGAAACTTTTATCCAGCTCATTGTCTGAAACTCTTATCCAGCTCACTGTCTGAAACTCTTATCCAGCTCACTGTCTGTAACTCTTATCCAGCTCATTGTCTGAAACTCTTATCCAGCTCACTGTCTGAAACTCTTATCCAGCTCACTGTCTGAAACTCTTATCCAGCTCACTGTCTGAAACTCTTATCCAGCTCACTGTCTGAAACTCCTATCCAGCTCTCTGAAACTTTTATACAGCTCATTGTCTGAAACTCTTATCCAGCTCACTGTCTGAAACTCTTATCCAGCTCACTGTCTGAAACTCTTATCCAGCTCACTGTCGGAAACTCCTATCCAGCTCACTGTCTGAAACTTCTATCCAGCTCATTGTCAGAAACTCTTATCCAGCTCACTGTCTGAAACTCTTATCCAGCTCACTGTCTGAAACTCTTATCCAGCTCACTGTCTGAAACTCTTATCCAGCTCACTGTCTGAAACTTTTATCCAGCTCATTGTCTGAAACTCTTATCCAGCTCACTGTCTGAAACTCTTATCCAGCTCATTGTCTGAAACTCTTATCCAGCTCACTGTCTGAAACGCTTATCCAGCTCACTGTCTGAAACGCTTATCCAGCTCACTGTCTGAAACGCTTATCCAGCTCACTGTCTGAAACGCTTATCCAGCTCACTGTCTGAAACTCTTATCCAGCTCACTGTCTGAAACTCCTATCCAGCTCACTGTCTGAAACTTTTATCCAGCTCATTGTCTGAAACTCTTATCCAGCTCATTGTCTGAAACTCTTATCCAGCTCACTGTCTGAAACTCTTATCCAGCTCACTGTCTGAAACTCTTATCCAGCTCACTGTCTGAAACTCTTATCCAGCTCAATTTCTGAAACTCCTATCCAGCTCACTATCTGAAACTTCTATCCAGCTCATTGTCTGAAACTCTTATCCAGCTCACTGTCTGAAACTCTTATCCAGCTCACTGTCTGAAACTCTTATCCAGCTCATTGTCTGAAACTCTTATCCAGCTCACTGTCTGAAACTTTTATCCAGCTCATTGTCTGAAACTCTTATCCAGCTCACTGTCTGAAACTCTTATCCAGCTCACTGTCTGAAACTCTTATCCAGCTCACTGTCTGAAACTCTTATCCAGCTCACTGTCTGAAACTCTTATCCAGCTCATTGTCTGAAACTCTTATCCAGCTCATTGTCTGAAACTATTATCCAGCTCACTGTCTGAAACTCTTATCCAGCTCATTGTCTGAAACTCTTATCCAGCTCACTGTCTGAAACTCTTATCCAGCTCACTGTCTGAAACTCTTATCCAGCTCACTGTCTGAAACTCTTATCCAGCTCACTGTCTGAAACTCCTATCCAGCTCACTGTCTGAAACTTTTATCCAGCTCATTGTCTGAAACTCTTATCCAGCTCATTGTCTGAAACTCCTATCCAGCTCACTGTCTGAAACTCTTATCCAGCTCATTGTCTGAAACTCCTATCCAGCTCACTGTCTGAAACTCTTATCCAGCTCACTGTCTGAAACTCTTATCCAGCTCACTGTCTGAAACTCTTATCCAGCTCACTGTCTGAAACTCTTATCCAGCTCACTGTCTGAAACTCTTATCCAGCTCATTGTCTGAAACTCTTATCCAGCTCACTGTCTGAAACTCTTATCCAGCTCACTGTCTGAAACTCTTATCCAGCTCACTGTCTGAAACTTTTATCCAGCTCATTGTCTGAAACTCTTATCCAGCTCACTGTCTGAAACTCTTATCCAGCTCACTGTCTGAAACTCTTATCCAGCTCACTGTCTGAAACTCTTATCCAGCTCATTGTCTGAAACTCTTATCCAGCTCACTGTCTGAAACTCCTATCCAGCTCACTGTCTGAAACTTTTATCCAGCTCATTGTCTGAAACTCTTATCCAGCTCACTGTCTGAAACTCTTATCCAGCTCACTGTCTGTAACTCTTATCCAGCTCATTGTCTGAAACTCTTATCCAGCTCACTGTCTGAAACTCTTATCCAGCTCACTGTCTGAAACTCTTATCCAGCTCACTGTATGAAACTCTTATCCAGCTCACTGTCTGAAACTCCTATCCAGCTCTCTGAAACTTTTATCCAGCTCATTGTCTGAAACTCTTATCCAGCTCACTGTCTGAAACTCTTATCCAGCTCACTGTCTGAAACTCTTATCCAGCTCACTGTCTGAAACTCTTATACAGCTCACTGTCGGAAACTCCTATCCAGCTCACTGTCTGAAACTTCTATCCAGCTCATTGTCTGAAACTCTTATCCAGCTCACTGTCTGAAACTCTTATCCAGCTCACTGTCTGAAACTCTTATCCAGCTCACTGTCTGAAATTCCTATCCAGCTCACTGTCTGAAACTTTTATCCAGCTCATTGTCTGAAACTCTTATCCAGCTCACTGTCTGAAACTCCTATCCAGCTCACTGTCTGAAACTTTTATCCAGCTCACTGTCTGAAACTCTTATCCAGCTCATTGTCTGAAACTCCTATCCAGCTCACTGTCTGAAACTCTTATCCAGCTCACTGTCTGAAACTCTTATCCAGCTCACTGTCTGAAACTCTTATCCAGCTCACTGTCTGAAACTCTTATCCAGCTCACTGTCTGAAACTCTTATCCAGCTCACTGTCTGAAACTCTTATCCAGCTCATTGTCTGAAACTCTTATCCAGCTCACTGTCTGAAACTCTTATCCAGCTCACTGTCTGAAACTCCTATCCAGCTCACTGTTTGAAACTTTTATCCAGCTCATTGTCTGAAACTCTTATCCAGCTCACTGTCTGAAACTCTTATCCAGCTCACTGTCTGAAACTCTTATCCAGCTCATTGTCTGAAACTCTTATCCAGCTCACTGTCTGAAACTCCTATCCAGCTCACTGTCTGAAACTTTTATCCAGCTCATTGTCTGAAACTCTTATCCAGCTCACTGTCTGAAACTCTTATCCAGCTCACTGTCTGTAACTCTTATCCAGCTCATTGTCTGAAACTCTTATCCAGCTCACTGTCTGAAACTCTTTTCCAGCTCACTGTCTGAAACTCTTATCCAGCTCACTGTCTGAAACTCTTATCCAGCTCACTGTCTGAAACTCTTATCCAGCTCACTGTCTGAAACTCCTATCCAGCTCTCTGAAACTTTTATCCAGCTCATTGTCTGAAACTCTTATCCAGCTCACTGTCTGAAACTCTTATCCAGCTCACTGTCTGAAACTCTTATCCAGCTCACTGTCGGAAACTCCTATCCAGCTCACTGTCTGAAACTTCTATCCAGCTCATTGTCTGAAACTCTTATCCAGCTCACTGTCTGAAACTCTTATCCAGCTCACTGTCTGAAACTCTTATCCAGCTCACTGTCTGAAACTCTTATCCAGCTCATTGTCTGAAACTCTTATCCAGCTCACTGTCTGAAACTCCTATCCAGCTCACTGTCTGAAACTTTTATCCAGCTCACTGTCTGTAACTCTTATCCAGCTCATTGTCTGAAACTCTTATCCAGCTCACTGTCTGAAACTCTTATCCAGCTCACTGTCTGAAACTCTTATCCAGCTCACTGTCTGAAACTCTTATCCAGCTCATTGTCTGAAACTCTTATCCAGCTCACTGTCTGAAACTCTTATCCAGCTCACTGTCGGAAACTCCTATCCAGCTCACTGTCTGAAACTTCTATCCAGCTCATTGTCTGAAACGCTTATCCAGCTCACTGTCTGAAACTCTTATCCAGCTCACTGTCTGAAACTCTTATCCAGCTCACTGTCTGAAACTCTTATCCAGCTCACTGTCTGAAACTCCTATCCAGCTCACTGTCTGAAACTTTTATCCAGTTCATTGGCTGAAACTCTTATCCAGCTCATTGTCTGAAACTCTTATCCAGCTCACTGTCTGAAACTCTTATCCAGCTCACTGTCTGAAACTCTTATCCAGCTCACTGTCTGAAACTCTTATCCAGCTCATTGTCTGAAACTCCTATCCAGCTCACTATCTGAAACTTCTATCCAGCTCATTGTCTGAAACTCTTATCCAGCTCACTGTCTGAAACTCTTATCCAGCTCACTGTCTGAAACTCTTATCCAGCTCACTGTCTGAAACTCTTATCCAGCTCATTGTCTGAAACTCTTATCCAGCTCATTGTCTGAAACTCTTATCCAGCTCACTGTCTGAAACTCTTATCCAGCTCACTGTCTGAAACTCTTATCCAGCTCACTGTCTGAAACTCTTATCCAGCTCACTGTCTGAAACTCTTATCCAGCTCACTGTCTGAAACTCTTATCCAGCTCACTGTCTGAAACTCCTATCCAGCTCTCTGAAACTTTTATCCAGCTCATTGTCTGAAACTCCTATCCAGCTCACTGTCTGAAACTCTTATACAGCTCACTGTCGGAAACTCCTATCCAGCTCACTGTCTGAAACTTCTATCCAGCTCATTGTCTGAAACTCTTATCCAGCTCACTGTCTGAAACTCTTATCCAACTCACTGTCTGAAACTCTTATCCAGCTCACTGTCTGAAACTCTTATCCAGCTCACTGTCTGAAACTCTTATCCAGCTCACTGTCTGAAACTCTTATCCAGCTCACTGTCTGAAACTCTTATCCAGCTCATTGTCTGAAACTGCTATCCAGCTCACTGTCTGAAACTCTTATCCAGCTCACTGTCTGAAACTCTTATCCAGCTCACTGTCTGAAACTCTTATCCAGCTCACTGTCTGAAACTCTTATCCAGCTCACTGTCTGAAACTCTTATCCAGCTCATTGTCTGAAACTGCTATCCAGCTCACTGTCTGAAACTCTTATCCAGCTCACTGTCTGAAACTCTTATCCAGCTCACTGTCTGAAACTCTTATCCAGCTCACTGTCTGAAACTCTTATCCAGCTCATTGTCTGAAACTCTTATCCAGCTCACTGTCTGAAACTCTTATCCAGCTCATTGTCTGAAACTCCTATCCAGCTCACTGTCTGAAACTCTTATCCAGCTCACTGTCTGAAACTCTTATCCAGCTCATTGTCTGAAACTCTTATCCAGCTCATTGTCTGAAACTCTTATCCAGCTCACTGTCTGAAACTCTTATCCAGCTCACTGTCTGAAACTCTTATCCAGCTCACTGTCTAAAACTCCTATCCAGCTCACTGTCTGAAACTTTTATCCAGTTCATTGTCTGAAACTCTTATCCAGCTCATTGTCTGAAACTCTTATCCAGCTCACTGTCTGAAACTCTTATCCAGCTCACTGTCTGAAACTCTTATCCAGCTCACTGTCTGAAACTCTTATCCAGCTCATTGTCTGAAACTCCTATCCAGCTCACTATCTGAAACTTCTATCCAGCTCATTGTCTGAAACACTTATCCAGCTCACTGTCTGAAACTCTTATCCAGCTCACTGTCTGAAACTCTTATCCAGCTCACTGTCTGAAACTCTTATCCAGCTCATTGTCTGAAACTCTTATCCAGCTCATTGTCTGAAACTCTTATCCAGCTCACTGTCTGAAACTCTTATCCAGCTCACTGTCTGAAACTCTTATCCAGCTCACTGTCTGAAACTCTTATCCAGCTCACTGTCTGAAACTCTTATCCAGCTCACTGTCTGAAACTCTTATCCAGCTCACTGTCTGAAACTCCTATCCAGCTCTCTGAAACTTTTATCCAGCTCATTGTCTGAAACTCTTATCCAGCTCACTGTCTGAAACTCCTATCCAGCTCACTGTCTGAAACTTCTATCCAGCTCATTGTCTGAAACTCTTATCCAGCTCACTGTCTGAAACTCTTATCCAGCTCACTGTCTGAAACTCTTATCCAGCTCACTGTCTGAAACTCTTATCCAGCTCACTGTCTGAAACTCTTATCCAGCTCACTGTCTGAAACTCTTATCCAGCTCACTGTCTGAAACTCTTATCCAGCTCATTGTCTGAAACTGCTATCCAGCTCACTGTCTGAAACTCTTATCCAGCTCACTGTCTGAAACTCTTATCCAGCTCACTGTCTGAAACTCTTATCCAGCTCACTGTCTGAAACTCTTATCCAGCTCACTGTCTGAAACTCTTATCCAGCTCATTGTCTGAAACTGCTATCCAGCTCACTGTCTGAAACTCTTATCCAGCTCACTGTCTGAAACTCTTATCCAGCTCACTGTCTGAAACTCTTATCCAGCTCACTGTCTGAAACTCTTATCCAGCTCACTGTCTGAAACTCTTATCCAGCTCATTGTCTGAAACTCTTATCCAGCTCACTGTCTGAAACTCTTATCCAGCTCATTGTCTGAAACTCCTATCCAGCTCACTGTCTGAAACTCTTATCCAGCTCACTGTCTGAAACTCTTATCCAGCTCATTGTCTGAAACTCTTATCCAGCTCATTGTCTGAAACTCTTATCCAGCTCACTGTCTGAAACTCTTATCCAGCTCACTGTCTGAAACTCTTATCCAGCTCACTGTCTGAAACTTTTATCCAGCTCATTGTCTGAAACTCTTATCCAGCTCACTGTCTGAAACTCTTATCCAGCTCACTGTCGGAAACTCCTATCCAGCTCACTGTCTGAAACTTCTATCCAGCTCATTGTCTGAAACTCTTATCCAGCTCTCTGTCTGAAACTCTTATCCAGCTCACTGTCTGAAACTCTTATCCAGCTCACTGTCTGAAACTCTTATCCAGCTCATTGTCTGAAACTGCTATCCAGCTCACTGTCTGAAACTCTTATCCAGCTCACTGTCTGAAACTCTTATCCAGCTCACTGTCTGAAACTCTTATCCAGCTCACTGTCTGAAACTCTTATTCAGCTCACTGTCTGAAACTCTTATCCAGCTCATTGTCTGAAACTCTTATCCAGCTCACTGTCTGAAACTCTTATCCAGCTCACTGTCTGAAACTCCTATCCAGCTCACTGTCTGAAACATTTATCCAGCTCATTGTCTGAAACTCTTATCCAGCTCACTGTCTGAAACTCTTATCCAGCTCACTGTCTGAAACTCTTATCCAGCTCATTGTCTGAAACTCTTATCCAGCTCACTGTCTGAAACTCCTATCCAGCTCACTGTCTGAAACTTTTATCCAGCTCATTGTCTGAAACTCTTATCCAGCTCACTGTCTGAAACTCTTATCCAGCTCACTGTCTGTAACTCTTATCCAGCTCATTGTCTGAAACTCTTATCCAGCTCACTGTCTGAAACTCTTATCCAGCTCACTGTCTGAAACTCTTATCCAGCTCACTGTCTGAAACTCTTATCCAGCTCACTGTCTGAAACTCCTATCCAGCTCTCTGAAACTTTTATCCAGCTCATTGTCTGAAACTCTTATCCAGCTCACTGTCTGAAACTCTTATCCAGCTCACTGTCTGAAACTCTTATCCAGCTCACTGTCTGAAACTCTTATACAGCTCACTGTCGGAAACTCCTATCCAGCTCACTGTCTGAAACTTCTATCCAGCTCATTGTCTGAAACTCTTATCCAGCTCACTGTCTGAAACTCTTATCCAGCTCACTGTCTGAAACTCTTATCCAGCTCACTGTCTGAAACTTTTATCCAGCTCATTGTCTGAAACTCTTATCCAGCTCACTGTCTGAAACTCTTATCCAGCTCACTGTCTGAAACTCTTATCCAGCTCACTGTCTGAAACGCTTATCCAGCTGACTGTCTGAAACGCTTATCCAGCTCATTGTCTGAAACTCTTATCCAGCTCACTGTCTGAAACTCTTATCCAGCTCACTGTCTGAAACTCTTATCCAGCTCACTGTCTGAAACTCCTATCCAGCTCACTGTCTGAAACTTTTATCCAGCTCATTGTCTGAAACTCTTATCCAGCTCATTGTCTGAAACTCTTATCCAGCTCACTGTCTGAAACTCTTATCCAGCTCACTGTCTGAAACTCTTATCCAGCTCACTGTCTGAAACTCTTATCCAGCTCATTGTCTGAAACTCCTATCCAGCTCACTGTCTGAAACTCTTATCCAGCTCACTGTCTGAAACTCTTATCCAGCTCATTGTCTGAAACTCTTATCCAGCTCATTGTCTGAAACTCTTATCCAGCTCACTGTCTGAAACTCTTATCCAGCTCACTGTCTGAAACTCTTATCCAGCTCACTGTCTGAAACTCTTATCCAGCTCACTGTCTGAAACTCTTATCCAGCTCACTGTCTGAAACTCTTATCCAGCTCATTGTCTGAAACTCTTATCCAGCTCACTGTCTGAAACTCTTATCCAGCTCACTGTCTGAAACTCTTATCCAGCTCACTGTCTGAAACTCTTATCCAGCTCACTGTCTGAAACTCTTATCCAGCTCACTGTCTGAAACTCTTATCCAGCTCACTGTCTGAAACTCTTATCCAGCTCACTGTCTGAAACTCTTATCCAGCTCATTGTCTGAAACTCTTATCCAGCTCATTGTCTGAAACTCTTATCCAGCTCACTGTCTGAAACTCTTATCCAGCTCACTGTTTGAAACTCTTATCCAGCTCACTGTCTGAAACTCTTATCCAGCTCTTTGTCTGAAACTCCTATCCAGCTCTCTGAAACTTTTATGCAGCTCATTGTCTGAAACTCTTATCCAGCTCACTGTCTGAAACTCTTATCCAGCTCACTGTCTGAAACTCTTATCCAGCTCACTGTCTGAAACTTTTATCCAGCTCACTGTCTGAAACTCCTATCCAGCTCTCTGAAACTTTTATCCAGCTCATTGTCTGAAACTCTTATCCAGCTCACTGTCTGAAACTCTTATCCAGCTCACTGTCTGAAACTCTTATACAGCTCACTGTCGGAAACTCCCATCCAGCTCACTGTCTGAAACTTCTATCCAGCTCATTGTCTGAAACTCTTATCCAGCTCACTGTCTGAAACTCTTATCCAGCTCACTGTCTGAAACTCTTATCCAGCTCACTGTCTGAAACTCTTATCCAGCTCACTGTCTGAAACTCTTATCCAGCTCACTGTCTGAAACTCTTATCCAGCTCACTGTCTGAAACTTTTATCCAGCTCATTGTCTGAAACTCTTATCCAGCTCACTGTCTGAAACTCTTATCCAGCTCATTGTCTGAAACTCTTATCCAGCTCACTGTCTGAAACTCTTATCCAGCTCACTGTCTGAAACTCCTATCCAGCTCACTGTCTGAAACATTTATCCAGCTCATTGTCTGAAACTCTTATCCAGCTCACTGTCTGAAACTCTTATCCAGCTCACTGTCTGAAACTCTTATCCAGCTCATTGTCTGAAACTCTTATCCAGCTCACTGTCTGAAACTCCTATCCAGCTCACTGTCTGAAACTTTTATCCAGCTCATTGTCTGAAACTCTTATCCAGCTCACTGTCTGAAACTCTTATCCAGCTCACTGTCTGTAACTCTTATCCAGCTCATTGTCTGAAACTCTTATCCAGCTCACTGTCTGAAACTCTTATCCAGCTCACTGTCTGAAACTCTTATCCAGCTCACTGTCTGAAACTCTTATCCAGCTCACTGTCTGAAACTCCTATCCAGCTCTCTGAAACTTTTATCCAGCTCATTGTCTGAAACTCTTATCCAGCTCACTGTCTGAAACTCTTATCCAGCTCACTGTCTGAAACTCTTATCCAGCTCACTGTCTGAAACTCTTATACAGCTCACTGTCGGAAACTCCTATCCAGCTCACTGTCTGAAACTTCTATCCAGCTCATTGTCTGAAACTCTTATCCAGCTCACTGTCTGAAACTCTTATCCAGCTCACTGTCTGAAACTCTTATCCAGCTCACTGTCTGAAACTTTTATCCAGCTCATTGTCTGAAACTCTTATCCAGCTCACTGTCTGAAACTCTTATCCAGCTCACTGTCTGAAACTCTTATCCAGCTCACTGTCTGAAACGCTTATCCAGCTGACTGTCTGAAACGCTTATCCAGCTCATTGTCTGAAACTCTTATCCAGCTCACTGTCTGAAACTCTTATCCAGCTCACTGTCTGAAACTCTTATCCAGCTCACTGTCTGAAACTCCTATCCAGCTCACTGTCTGAAACTTTTATCCAGCTCATTGTCTGAAACTCTTATCCAGCTCATTGTCTGAAACTCTTATCCAGCTCACTGTCTGAAACTCTTATCCAGCTCACTGTCTGAAACTCTTATCCAGCTCACTGTCTGAAACTCTTATCCAGCTCATTGTCTGAAACTCCTATCCAGCTCACTGTCTGAAACTCTTATCCAGCTCACTGTCTGAAACTCTTATCCAGCTCATTGTCTGAAACTCTTATCCAGCTCATTGTCTGAAACTCTTATCCAGCTCACTGTCTGAAACTCTTATCCAGCTCACTGTCTGAAACTCTTATCCAGCTCACTGTCTGAAACTCTTATCCAGCTCACTGTCTGAAACTCTTATCCAGCTCATTGTCTGAAACTCTTATCCAGCTCATTGTCTGAAACTCTTATCCAGCTCACTGTCTGAAACTCTTATCCAGCTCACTGTCTGAAACTCTTATCCAGCTCACTGTCTGAAACTCTTATCCAGCTCACTGTCTGAAACTCTTATCCAGCTCATTGTCTGAAACTCTTATCCAGCTCACTGTCTGAAACTCTTATCCAGCTCACTGTCTGAAACTCTTATCCAGCTCACTGTCTGAAACTCTTATCCAGCTCACTGTCTGAAACTCTTATCCAGCTCACTGTCTGAAACTCTTATCCAGCTCACTGTCTGAAACTCTTATCCAGCTCACTGTCTGAAACTCTTATCCAGCTCATTGTCTGAAACTCTTATCCAGCTCATTGTCTGAAACTCTTATCCAGCTCACTGTCTGAAACTCTTATCCAGCTCACTGTTTGAAACTCTTATCCAGCTCACTGTCTGAAACTCTTATCCAGCTCTTTGTCTGAAACTCCTATCCAGCTCTCTGAAACTTTTATGCAGCTCATTGTCTGAAACTCTTATCCAGCTCACTGTCTGAAACTCTTATCCAGCTCACTGTCTGAAACTCTTATCCAGCTCACTGTCTGAAACTTTTATCCAGCTCACTGTCTGAAACTCCTATCCAGCTCTCTGAAACTTTTATCCAGCTCATTGTCTGAAACTCTTATCCAGCTCACTGTCTGAAACTCTTATCCAGCTCACTGTCTGAAACTCTTATACAGCTCACTGTCGGAAACTCCTATCCAGCTCACTGTCTGAAACTTCTATCCAGCTCATTGTCTGAAACTCTTATCCAGCTCACTGTCTGAAACTCTTATCCAGCTCACTGTCTGAAACTCTTATCCAGCTCACTGTCTGAAACTCTTATCCAGCTCACTGTCTGAAACTTTTATCCAGCTCATTGTCTGAAACTCTTATCCAGCTCACTGTCTGAAACTCTTATCCAGCTCACTGTCTGAAACTCTTATCCAGCTTACTGTCTGAAACGCTTATCCAGCTCACTGTCTGAAACGCTTATCCAGCTCATTGTCTGAAACTCTTATCCAGCTCACTGTCTGAAACTCTTATCCAGCTCACTGTCTGAAACTCTTATCCAGCTCACTGTCTGAAACTCCTATCCAGCTCACTGTCTGAAACTTTTATCCAGCTCATTGTCTGAAACTCTTATCCAGCTCATTGTCTGAAACTCTTATCCAGCTCACTGTCTGAAACTCTTATCCAGCTCACTGTCTGAAACTCTTATCCAGCTCACTGTCTGAAACTCTTATCCAGCTCATTGTCTGAAACTCCTATCCAGCTCACTGTCTGAAACTTCTATCCAGCTCATTGTCTGAAACTCTTATCCAGCTCACTGTCTGAAACTCTTATCCAGCTCACTGTCTGAAACTCTTATCCAGCTCACTGTCTGAAACTCTTATCCAGCTCATTGTCTGAAACTCTTATCCAGCTCACTGTCTGAAACTTTTATCCAGCTCATTGTCTGAAACTCTTATCCAGCTCACTGTCTGAAACTCTTATCCAGCTCACTGTCTGAAACTCTTATCCAGCTCACTGTCTGAAACTCTTATCCAGCTCATTGTCTGAAACTCTTATCCAGCTCATTGTCTGAAACTCTTATCCAGCTCACTGTCTGAAACTCTTATCCAGCTCATTGTCTGAAACTCTTATCCAGCTCACTGTCTGAAACTCTTATCCAGCTCACTGTCTGAAACTCTTATCCAGCTCACTGTCTGAAACTCTTATCCAGCTCACTGTCTGAAACTCCTATCCAGCTCACTGTCTGAAACTTCTATCCAGCTCATTGTCTGAAACTCTTATCCAGCTCACTGTCTGAAACTCTTATCCAGCTCACTGTCTGAAACTCTTATCCAGCTCACTGTCTGAAACTCCTATCCAGCTCACTGTCTGAAACTTTTATCCAGCTCATTGTCTGAAACTCTTATCCAGCTCATTGTCTGAAACTCTTATCCAGCTCACTGTCTGAAACTCTTATCCAGCTCACTGTCTGAAACTCTTATCCAGCTCACTGTCTGAAACTCTTATCCAGCTCATTGTCTGAAACTCCTATCCAGCTCACTGTCTGAAACTTCTATCCAGCTCATTGTCTGAAACTCTTATCCAGCTCACTGTCTGAAACTCTTATCCAGCTCACTGTCTGAAACTCTTATCCAGCTCACTGTCTGAAACTCTTATCCAGCTCATTGTCTGAAACTCTTATCCAGCTCACTGTCTGAAACTTTTATCCAGCTCATTGTCTGAAACTCTTATCCAGCTCACTGTCTGAAACTCTTATCCAGCTCACTGTCTGAAACTCTTATCCAGCTCACTGTCTGAAACTCTTATCCAGCTCATTGTCTGAAACTCTTATCCAGCTCATTGTCTGAAACTCTTATCCAGCTCAATGTCTGAAACTCTTATCCAGCTCATTGTCTGAAACTCTTATCCAGCTCACTGTCTGAAACTCTTATCCAGCTCACTGTCTGAAACTCTTATCCAGCTCACTGTCTGAAACTCTTATCCAGCTCATTGTCTGAAACTCCTATCCAGCTCACTGTCTGAAACTTCTATCCAGCTCATTGTCTGAAACTCTTATCCAGCTCACTGTCTGAAACTCTTATCCAGCTCACTGTCTGAAACTCTTATCCAGCTCACTGTCTGAAACTTTTATCCAGCTCATTGTCTGAAACTCTTATCCAGCTCACTGTCTGAAACTCTTATCCAGCTCACTGTCTGAAACTCTTATCCAGCTCACTGTCTGAAACGCTTATCCAGCTCACTGTCTGAAACGCTTATCCAGCTCATTGTCTGAAACTCTTATCCAGCTCACTGTCTGAAACTCTTATCCAGCTCACTGTCTGAAACTCTTATCCAGCTCACTGTCGGAAACTCCTATCCAGCTCACTGTCTGAAACTTCTATCCAGCTCATTGTCTGAAACTCTTATCCAGCTCACTGTCTGAAACTCTTATCCAGCTCACTGTCTGAAACTCTTATCCAGCTCACTGTCTGAAACTCTTATCCAGCTCATTGTCTGAAACTGCTATCCAGCTCACTGTCTGAAACTCTTATCCAGCTCACTGTCTGAAACTCTTATCCAGCTCACGGTCTGAAACTCTTATCCAGCTCACTGTCTGAAACTCTTATCCAGCTCATTGTCTTAAACTCTTATCCAGCTCACTGTCTGAAACTCTTATCCAGCTCACTGTCTGAAACTCCTATCCAGCTCACTGTCTGAAACATTTATCCAGCTCATTGTCTGAAACTCTTATCCAGCTCACTGTCTGAAACTCTTATCCAGCTCACTGTCTGAAACTCTTATCCAGCTCATTGTCTGAAACTCTTATCCAGCTCACTGTCTGAAACTCCTATCCAGCTCACTGTCTGAAACTTTTATCCAGCTCACTGTCTGAAACTCTTATCCAGCTCACTGTCTGAAACTCCTATCCAGCTGTCTGAAACTTTTATCCAGCTCATTGTCTGAAACTCTTATCCAGCTCACTGTCTGAAACTCTTATCCAGCTCACTGTCTGAAACTCTTATCCAGCTCACTGTCTGAAACTCTTATCCAGCTCACTGTCTGAAACTCCTATCCAGCTCTCTGAAACTTTTATCCAGCTCATTGTCTGAAACTCTTATCCAGCTCACTGTCTGAAACTCTTATCCAGCTCACTGTCTGAAACTCTTATACAGCTCACTGTCGGAAACTCCTATCCAGCTCACTGTCTGAAACTTCTATCCAGCTCATTGTCTGAAACTCTTATCCAGCTCACTGTCTGAAACTCTTATCCAGCTCACTGTCTGAAACTCTTATCCAGCTCACTGTCTGAAACTTTTATCCAGCTCATTGTCTGAAACTCTTATCCAGCTCACTGTCTGAAACTCTTATCCAGCTTACTGTCTGAAACGCTTATCCAGCTCACTGTCTGAAACGCTTATCCAGCTCATTGTCTGAAACTCTTATCCAGCTCACTGTCTGAAACTCTTATCCAGCTCACTGTCTGAAACTCTTATCCAGCTCACTGTCTGAAACTCCTATCCAGCTCACTGTCTGAAACTTTTATCCAGCTCATTGTCTGAAACTCTTATCCAGCTCATTGTCTGAAACTCTTATCCAGCTCACTGTCTGAAACTCTTATCCAGCTCACTGTCTGAAACTCTTATCCAGCTCACTGTCTGAAACTCTTATCCAGCTCATTGTCTGAAACTCCTATCCAGCTCACTGTCTGAAACTTCTATCCAGCTCATTGTCTGAAACTCTTATCCAGCTCACTGTCTGAAACTCTTATCCAGCTCACTGTCTGAAACTCTTATCCAGCTCACTGTCTGAAACTCTTATCCAGCTCATTGTCTGAAACTCTTATCCAGCTCACTGTCTGAAACTTTTATCCAGCTCATTGTCTGAAACTCTTATCCAGCTCACTGTCTGAAACTCTTATCCAGCTCACTGTCTGAAACTCTTATCCAGCTCACTGTCTGAAACTCTTATCCAGCTCACTGTCTGAAACTCTTATCCAGCTCACTGTCTGAAACTCTTATCCAGCTCATTGTCTGAAACTCTTATCCAGCTCACTGTCTGAAACTCTTATCCAGCTCACTGTCTGAAACTCTTATCCAGCTCACTGTCTGAAACTCTTATCCAGCTCATTGTCTGAAACTCCTATCCAGCTCACTGTCTGAAACTTTTATCCAGCTCATTGTCTGAAACTCTTATCCAGCTCATTGTCTGAAACTCTTATCCAGCTCACTGTCTGAAACTCTTATCCAGCTCACTGTCTGAAACTCTTATCCAGCTCACTGTCTGAAACTCTTATCCAGCTCATTGTCTGAAACTTTTATCCAGCTCATTGTCTGAAACTCTTATCCAGCTCACTGTCTGAAACTCTTATCCAGCTCACTGTCTGAAACTCTTATCCAGCTCACTGTCTGAAACTTTTATCCAGCTCATTGTCTGAAACTCTTATCCAGCTCATTGTCTGAAACTCTTATCCAGCTCACTGTCTGAAACTCTTATCCAGCTCACTGTCTGAAACTCTTATCCAGCTCACTGTCTGAAACTCTTATCCAGCTCATTGTCTGAAACTCCTATCCAGCTCACTATCTGAAACTTCTATCCAGCTCATTGTCTGAAACTCTTATCCAGCTCACTGTCTGAAACTCTTATCCAGCTCACTGTCTGAAACTCTTATCCAGCTCACTGTCTGAAACTCTTATCCAGCTCATTGTCTGAAACTCTTATCCAGCTCACTGTCTGAAACTTTTATCCAGCTCATTGTCTGAAACTCTTATCCAGCTCACTGTCTGAAACTCTTATCCAGCTCACTGTCTGAAACTCTTATCCAGCTCACTGTCTGAAACTCTTATCCAGCTCATTGTCTGAAACTCTTATCCAGCTCATTGTCTGAAACTCTTATCCAGCTCACTGTCTGAAACTCTTATCCAGCTCATTGTCTGAAACTCTTATCCAGCTCACTGTCTGAAACTCTTATCCAGCTCACTGTCTGAAACTCTTATCCAGCTCACTGTCTGAAACTCTTATCCAGCTCATTGTCTGAAACTCCTATCCAGCTCACTGTCTGAAACTTCTATCCAGCTCATTGTCTGAAACTCTTATCCAGCTCACTGTCTGAAACTCTTATCCAGCTCACTGTCTGAAACTCTTATCCAGCTCACTGTCTGAAACTCTTATCCAGCTCACTGTCTGAGATGTGAGTCTTGGTCCTCCCGAGGTTTCTTCCTCCTCCAGCTCTGAGGGAGTTTTTCCTTGCCTCAGCGCTCACGGGGGTTCTGTATATTCTGTATATTATGTTCAGTGTTTTGTCTGATTCTCTGTGCTGTGATTCCCATTTTTGTAAAGCTGCTTTGTGACAACATCAGTTGTAAAAAGCGCTATATAAATAAATTTGATTTGATTTGATTTGATTTGAAACTCTTATCCAGCTCACTGTCTGAAACTCTTATCCAGCTCATTGTCTGAAACTCTTATCCAGCTCACTGTCTGAAACTCTTATCCAGCTCACTGTCTGAAACTCCTATCCAGCTCTCTGAAACTTTTATCCAGCTCATTGTCTGAAACTCTTATCCAGCTCACTGTCTGAAACTCTTATCCAGCTCACTGTCTGAAACTCTTATCCAGCTCACTGTCTGAAACTCTTATCCAGCTCACTGTCTGAAACTCCTATCCAGCTCTCTGAAACTTTTATCCAGCTCATTGTCTGAAACTCTTATCCAGCTCACTGTCTGAAACTCTTATCCAGCTCACTGTCTGAAACTCTTATCCAGCTCACTGTCTGAAACTCTTATCCAGCTCACTGTCTGAGATGTGAGTCTTGGTCCTCCCGAGGTTTCTTCCTCCTCCAGCTCTGAGGGAGTTTTTCCTTGCCTCAGCGCTCACGGGGGTTCTGTATATTCTGTATATTATGTTCAGTGTTTTGTCTGATTCTCTGTGCTGTGATTCCCATTTTTGTAAAGCTGCTTTGTGACAACATCAGTTGTAAAAAGCGCTATATAAATAAATTTGATTTGATTTGATTTGATTTGAAACTCTTATCCAGCTCACTGTCTGAAACTTTTATCCAGCTCATTGTCTGAAACTCTTATCCAGCTCACTGTCTGAAACTCTTATCCAGCTCACTGTCTGAAACTCCTATCCAGCTCTCTGAAACTTTTATCCAGCTCATTGTCTGAAACTCTTATCCAGCTCACTGTCTGAAACTCTTATCCAGCTCACTGTCTGAAACTCTTATCCAGCTCACTGTCTGAAACTCTTATCCAGCTCACTGTCTGAAACTCCTATCCAGCTCTCTGAAACTTTTATCCAGCTCATTGTCTGAAACTCTTATCCAGCTCACTGTCTGAAACTCTTATCCAGCTCACTGTCTGAAACTCTTATCCAGCTCACTGTCTGAAACTCTTATCCAGCTCACTGTCTGAAACTCTTATACAGCTCACTGTCGGAAACTCCTATCCAGCTCACTGTCTGAAACTTCTATCCAGCTCATTGTCTGAAACTCTTATCCAGCTCACTGTCTGAAACTCTTATCCAGCTCACTGTCTGAAACTCTTATCCAGCTCACTGTCTGAAACTCTTATCCAGCCCACTGTCTGAAACTTTTATCCAGCTCATTGTCTGAAACTCTTATCCAGCTCACTGTCTGAAACTCTTATCCAGCTCACTGTCTGAAACTCTTATCCAGCCCACTGTCTGAAACTTTTATCCAGCTCATTGTCTGAAACTCTTATCCAGCTCACTGTCTGAAACTCTTATCCAGCTCATTGTCTGAAACTCCTATCCAGCTCACTGTCTGAAACTTCTATCCAGCTCATTGTCTGAAACTCTTATCCAGCTCACTGTCTGAAACTCTTATCCAGCTCACTGTCTGAAACTCTTATCCAGCTCATTGTCTGAAACTCCTATCCAGCTCACTATCTGAAACTTCTATCCAGCTCATTGTCTGAAACTCTTATCCAGCTCACTGTCTGAAACTCTTATCCAGCTCACTGTCTGAAACTCTTATCCAGCTCACTGTCTGAAACTCTTATCCAGCTCATTGTCTGAAACTCTTATCCAGCTCACTGTCTGAAACTTTTATCCAGCTCATTGTCTGAAACTCTTATCCAGCTCACTGTCTGAAACTCTTATCCAGCTCACTGTCTGAAACTCTTATCCAGCTCACTGTCTGAAACTCTTATCCAGCTCACTGTCTGAAACTTTTATCCAGCTCATTGTCTGAAACTCTTATCCAGCTCATTGTCTGAAACTCTTATCCAGCTCACTGTCTGAAACTCTTATCCAGCTCATTGTCTGAAACTCTTATCCAGCTCACTGTCTGAAACTCTTATCCAGCTCACTGTCTGAAACTCTTATCCAGCTCACTGTCTGAAACTCTTATCCAGCTCATTGTCTGAAACTCCTATCCAGCTCACTGTCTGAAACTTCTATCCAGCTCATTGTCTGAAACTCTTATCCAGCTCACTGTCTGAAACTCTTATCCAGCTCACTGTCTGAAACTCTTATCCAGCTCACTGTCTGAAACTCTTATCCAGCTCATTGTCTGAAACTCTTATCCAGCTCACTGTCTGAAACTTTTATCCAGCTCATTGTCTGAAACTCTTATCCAGCTCACTGTCTGAAACTCTTATCCAGCTCACTGTCTGAAACTCTTATCCAGCTCACTGTCTGAAACTCTTATCCAGCTCACTGTCTGAGATGTGAGTCTTGGTCCTCCCGAGGTTTCTTCCTCCTCCAGCTCTGAGGGAGTTTTTCCTTGCCTCAGCGCTCACGGGGGTTCTGTATATTCTGTATATTATGTTCAGTGTTTTGTCTGATTCTCTGTGCTGTGATTCCCATTTTTGTAAAGCTGCTTTGTGACAACATCAGTTGTAAAAAGCGCTATATAAATAAATTTGATTTGATTTGATTTGATTTGAAACTCTTATCCAGCTCACTGTCTGAAACTCTTATCCAGCTCATTGTCTGAAACTCTTATCCAGCTCACTGTCTGAAACTCTTATCCAGCTCACTGTCTGAAACTCCTATCCAGCTCTCTGAAACTTTTATCCAGCTCATTGTCTGAAACTCTTATCCAGCTCACTGTCTGAAACTCTTATCCAGCTCACTGTCTGAAACTCTTATCCAGCTCACTGTCTGAAACTCTTATCCAGCTCACTGTCTGAAACTCTTATCCAGCTCACTGTCTGAAACTCTTATCCAGCTCACTGTCTGAAACTCTTATCCAGCTCATTGTCTGAAACTCTTATCCAGCTCATTGTCTGAAACTCTTATCCAGCTCACTGTCTGAAACTCTTATCCAGCTCACTGTCTGAAACTCTTATCCAGCTCATTGTCTGAAACTCTTATCCAGCTCACTGTCTGAAACTTTTATCCAGCTCATTGTCTGAAACTCTTATCCAGCTCACTGTCTGAAACTCATATCCAGCTCACTGTCTGAAACTCTTATCCAGCTCACTGTCTGAAACTCTTATCCAGCTCATTGTCTGAAACTCTTATCCAGCTCACTGTCTGAAACTCTTATCCAGCTCACTGTCTGAAACTCTTATCCAGCTCACTGTCTGAGATGTGAGTCTTGGTCCTCCCGAGGTTTCTTCCTCCTCCAGCTCTGAGGGAGTTTTTCCTTGCCTCAGCGCTCACGGGGGTTCTGTATATTCTGTATATTATGTTCAGTGTTTTGTCTGATTCGCTGTGCTGTGATTCCCATTTTTGTAAAGCTGCTTTGTGACAACATCAGTTGTAAAAAGCGCTATATAAATAAATTTGATTTGATTTGATTTGATTTGAAACTCTTATCCAGCTCACTGTCTGAAACTCTTATCCAGCTCATTGTCTGAAACTCTTATCCAGCTCACTGTCTGAAACTCTTATCCAGCTCACTGTCTGAAACTCCTATCCAGCTCTCTGAAACTTTTATCCAGCTCATTGTCTGAAACTCTTATCCAGCTCACTGTCTGAAACTCTTATCCAGCTCACTGTCTGAAACTCTTATCCAGCTCACTGTCTGAAACTCTTATCCAGCTCACTGTCTGAAACTCCTATCCAGCTCTCTGAAACTTTTATCCAGCTCATTGTCTGAAACTCTTATCCAGCTCACTGTCTGAAACTCTTATCCAGCTCACTGTCTGAAACTCTTATCCAGCTCACTGTCTGAAACTCTTATCCAGCTCACTGTCTGAAACTCTTATACAGCTCACTGTCGGAAACTCCTATCCAGCTCACTGTCTGAAACTTCTATCCAGCTCATTGTCTGAAACTCTTATCCAGCTCACTGTCTGAAACTCTTATCCAGCTCACTGTCTGAAACTCTTATCCAGCTCACTGTCTGAAACTCTTATCCAGCCCACTGTCTGAAACTTTTATCCAGCTCATTGTCTGAAACTCTTATCCAGCTCACTGTCTGAAACTCTTATCCAGCTCACTGTCTGAAACTCTTATCCAGCTCACTGTCTGAAACTTTTATCCAGCTCATTGTCTGAAACTCTTATCCAGCTCATTGTCTGAAACTCTTATCCAGCTCACTGTCTGAAACTCTTATCCAGCTCACTGTCTGAAACTCTTATCCAGCTCACTGTCTGAAACTCTTATCCAGCTCATTGTCTGAAACTCCTATCCAGCTCACTATCTGAAACTTCTATCCAGCTCATTGTCTGAAACTCTTATCCAGCTCACTGTCTGAAACTCTTATCCAGCTCACTGTCTGAAACTCTTATCCAGCTCACTGTCTGAAACTCTTATCCAGCTCATTGTCTGAAACTCTTATCCAGCTCACTGTCTGAAACTTTTATCCAGCTCATTGTCTGAAACTCTTATCCAGCTCACTGTCTGAAACTCTTATCCAGCTCACTGTCTGAAACTCTTATCCAGCTCACTGTCTGAAACTCTTATCCAGCTCACTGTCTGAAACTCTTATCCAGCTCATTGTCTGAAACTCTTATCCAGCTCATTGTCTGAAACTCTTATCCAGCTCACTGTCTGAAACTCTTATCCAGCTCAGTGTCTGAAACTCTTATCCAGCTCACTGTCTGAAACTCTTATCCAGCTCACTGTCTGAAACTCTTATCCAGCTCACTGTCTGAAACTCTTATCCAGCTCATTGTCTGAAACTCCTATCCAGCTCACTGTCTGAAACTTCTATCCAGCTCATTGTCTGAAACTCTTATCCAGCTCACTGTCTGAAACTCTTATCCAGCTCACTGTCTGAAACTCTTATCCAGCTCATTGTCTGAAACTCTTATCCAGCTCACTGTCTGAAACTCTTATCCAGCTCACTGTCTGAAACTCTTATCCAGCTCATTGTCTGAAACTCTTATCCAGCTCACTGTCTGAAACTTTTATCCAGCTCATTGTCTGAAACTCTTATCCAGCTCACTGTCTGAAACTCTTATCCAGCTCACTGTCTGAAACTCTTATCCAGCTCACTGTCTGAAACTCTTATCCAGCTCATTGTCTGAAACTCTTATCCAGCTCACTGTCTGAAACTCTTATCCAGCTCACTGTCTGAAACTCTTATCCAGCTCACTGTCTGAGATGTGAGTCTTGGTCCTCCCGAGGTTTCTTCCTCCTCCAGCTCTGAGGGAGTTTTTCCTTGCCTCAACGCTCACGGGGGTTCTGTATATTCTGTATATTATGTTCAGTGTTTTGTCTGATTCTCTGTGCTGTGATTCCCATTTTTGTAAAGCTGCTTTGTGACAACATCAGTTGTAAAAAGCGCTATATAAATAAATTTGATTTGATTTGATTTGATTTGAAACTCTTATCCAGCTCACTGTCTGAAACTCTTATCCAGCTCATTGTCTGAAACTCTTATCCAGCTCACTGTCTGAAACTCTTATCCAGCTCACTGTCTGAAACTCCTATCCAGCTCTCTGAAACTTTTATCCAGCTCATTGTCTGAAACTCTTATCCAGCTCACTGTCTGAAACTCTTATCCAGCTCACTGTCTGAAACTCTTATCCAGCTCACTGTCTGAAACTCTTATCCAGCTCACTGTCTGAAACTCCTATCCAGCTCTCTGAAACTTTTATCCAGCTCATTGTCTGAAACTCTTATCCAGCTCACTGTCTGAAACTCTTATCCAGCTCACTGTCTGAAACTCTTATCCAGCTCACTGTCTGAAACTCTTATCCAGCTCACTGTCTGAAACTCTTATACAGCTCACTGTCGGAAACTCCTATCCAGCTCACTGTCTGAAACTTCTATCCAGCTCATTGTCTGAAACTCTTATCCAGCTCACTGTCTGAAACTCTTATCCAGCTCACTGTCTGAAACTCTTATCCAGGTCACTGTCTGAAACTCTTATCCAGCCCACTGTCTGAAACTTTTATCCAGCTCATTGTCTGAAACTCTTATCCAGCTCACTGTCTGAAACTCTTATCCAGCTCACTGTCTGAAACTCTTATCCAGCTCACTGTCTGAAACTTTTATCCAGCTCATTGTCTGAAACTCTTATCCAGCTCATTGTCTGAAACTCTTATCCAGCTCACTGTCTGAAACTCTTATCCAGCTCACTGTCTGAAACTCTTATCCAGCTCACTGTCTGAAACTCTTATCCAGCTCATTGTCTGAAACTCCTATCCAGCTCACTATCTGAAACTTCTATCCAGCTCATTGTCTGAAACTCTTATCCAGCTCACTGTCTGAAACTCTTATCCAGCTCACTGTCTGAAACTCTTATCCAGCTCACTGTCTGAAACTCTTATCCAGCTCATTGTCTGAAACTCTTATCCAGCTCACTGTCTGAAACTATTATCCAGCTCATTGTCTGAAACTCTTATCCAGCTCACTGTCTGAAACTCTTATCCAGCTCACTGTCTGAAACTCTTATCCAGCTCACTGTCTGAAACTCTTATCCAGCTCACTGTCTGAAACTCTTATCCAGCTCATTGTCTGAAACTCTTATCCAGCTCATTGTCTGAAACTCTTATCCAGCTCACTGTCTGAAACTCTTATCCAGCTCATTGTCTGAAACTCTTATCCAGCTCACTGTCTGAAACTCTTATCCAGCTCACTGTCTGAAACTCTTATCCAGCTCACTGTCTGAAACTTCTATCCAGCTCATTGTCTGAAACTCTTATCCAGCTCACTGTCTGAAACTCTTATCCAGCTCACTGTCTGAAACTCTTATCCAGCTCACTGTCTGAAACTCTTATCCAGCTCATTGTCTGAAACTCTTATCCAGCTCACTGTCTGAAACTTTTATCCAGCTCATTGTCTGAAACTCTTATCCAGCTCACTGTCTGAAACTCTTATCCAGCTCACTGTCTGAAACTCTTATCCAGCTCACTGTCTGAAACTCTTATCCAGCTCATTGTCTGAAACTCTTATCCAGCTCACTGTCTGAAACTCTTATCCAGCTCACTGTCTGAAACTCTTATCCAGCTCACTGTCTGAGATGTGAGTCTTGGTCCTCCCGAGGTTTCTTCCTCCTCCAGCTCTGAGGGAGTTTTTCCTTGCCTCAGCGCTCACGGGGGTTCTGTATATTCTGTATATTATGTTCAGTGTTTTGTCTGATTCTCTGTGCTGTGATTCCCATTTTTGTAAAGCTGCTTTGTGACAACATCAGTTGTAAAAAGCGCTATATAAATAACTTTGATTTGATTTGATTTGATTTGAAACTCTTATCCAGCTCACTGTCTGAAACTCTTATCCAGCTCATTGTCTGAAACTCTTATCCAGCTCATTGTCTGAAACTCTTATCCAGCTCACTGTCTGAAACTCTTATCCAGCTCACTGTCTGAAACTCTTATCCAGCTCACTGTCTGAAACTCTTATCCAGCTCACTGTCTGAAACTCTTATCCAGCTCATTGTCTGAAACTCTTATCCAGCTCACTGTCTGAAACTCTTATCCAGCTCATTGTCTGAAACTCTTATCCAGCTCACTGTCTGAAACTCTTATCCAGCTCACTGTCTGAAACTCTTATCCAGCTCACTGTCTGAAACTCTTATCCAGCTCACTGTCTGAAACTCTTATCCAGCTCATTGTCTGAAACTCTTATCCAGCTCACTGTCTGAAACTCTTATCCAGCTCACTGTCTGAAACTCTTATCCAGCTCACTGTCTGAAACTCTTATCCAGCTCATTGTCTGAAACTCCTATCCAGCTCACTGTCTGAAACTTCTATCCAGCTCATTGTCTGAAACTCTTATCCAGCTCACTGTCTGAAACTCTTATCCAGCTCACTGTCTGAAACTCTTATCCAGCTCACTGTCTGAAACTCTTATCCAGCTCACTGTCTGAAACTTTTATCCAGCTCATTGTCTGAAACTCTTATCCAGCTCACTGTCTGAAACTCTTATCCAGCTCACTGTCTGAAACTCTTATCCAGCTCACTGTCTGAAACGCTTATCCAGCTCACTGTCTGAAACGCTTATCCAGCTCATTGTCTGAAACTCTTATCCAGCTCACTGTCTGAAACTCTTATCCAGCTCACTGTCTGAAACTCTTATCCAGCTCACTGTCTGAAACTCTTATCCAGCTCACTGTCTGAAACTCCTATCCAGCTCACTGTCTGAAACTTTTATCCAGCTCATTGTCTGAAACTCTTATCCAGCTCATTGTCTGAAACTCTTATCCAGCTCACTGTCTGAAACTCTTATCCAGCTCACTGTCTGAAACTCTTATCCAGCTCATTGTCTGAAACTCCTATCCAGCTCACTGTCTGAAACTTCTATCCAGCTCATTGTCTGAAACTCTTATCCAGCTCACTGTCTGAAACTCTTATCCAGCTCACTGTCTGAAACTCTTATCCAGCTCACTGTCTGAAACTCTTATCCAGCTCACTGTCTGAAACTCTTATCCAGCTCACTGTCTGAAACTCTTATCCAGCTCATTGTCTGAAACTCCTATCCAGCTCACTATCTGAAACTTCTATCCAGCTCATTGTCTGAAACTCTTATCCAGCTCACTGTCTGAAACTCTTATCCAGCTCACTGTCTGAAACTCTTATCCAGCTCACTGTCTGAAACTCTTATCCAGCTCATTGTCTGAAACTCTTATCCAGCTCACTGTCTGAAACTTTTATCCAGCTCATTGTCTGAAACTCTTATCCAGCTCACTGTCTGAAACTCTTATCCAGCTCACTGTCTGAAACTCTTATCCAGCTCACTGTCTGAAACTCTTATCCAGCTCATTGTCTGAAACTCTTATCCAGCTCACTGTCTGAAACTCTTATCCAGCTCACTGTCAAACTCTTATCCAGCTCACTGTCTGAAACTCTTATCCAGCTCACTGTCTGAGATGTGAGTCTTGGTCCTCCCGAGGTTTCTTCCTCCTCCAGCTCTGAGGGAGTTTTTCCTTGCCTCAGCGCTCACGGGGGTTCTGTATATTCTGTATATTATGTTCAGTGTTTTGTCTGATTCTCTGTGCTGTGATTCCCATTTTTGTAAAGCTGCTTTGTGACAACATCAGTTGTAAAAAGCGCTATATACATAAATTTGATTTGATTTGATTTGATTTGAAACTCTTATCCAGCTCACTGTCTGAGACTCTTATCCAGCTCATTGTCTGAAACTCTTATCCAGCTCATTGTCTGAAACTCTTATCCAGCTCACTGTCTGAAACTCTTATCCAGCTCACTGTCTGAAACACTTATCCAGCTCACTGTCTGAAACTCCTATCCAGCTCTCTGAAACTTTTATCCAGCTCATTGTCTGAAACTCTTATCCAGCTCACTGTCTGAAACTCTTATCCAGCTCACTGTCTGAAACTCTTATCCAGCTCACTGTCTGAAACTCTTATCCAGCTCACTGTCTGAAACTCCTATCCAGCTCTCTGAAACTTTTATCCAGCTCATTGTCTGAAACTCTTATCCAGCTCACTGTCTGAAACTCTTATCCAGCTCACTGTCTGAAACTCTTATCCAGCTCACTGTCTGAAACTCTTATACAGCTCACTGTCGGAAACTCCTATCCAGCTCACTGTCTGAAACTTCTATCCAGCTCATTGTCTGAAACTCTTATCCAGCTCACTGTCTGAAACTCTTATCCAGCTCACTGTCTGAAACTCTTATCCAGCCCACTGTCTGAAACTTTTATCCAGCTCATTGTCTGAAACTCTTATCCAGCTCACTGTCTGAAACTCTTATCCAGCTCACTGTCTGAAACTCTTATCCAGCTCACTGTCTGAAACGCTTATCCAGCTCACTGTCTGAAACGCTTATCCAGCTCATTGTCTGAAACTCTTATCCAGCTCACTGTCTGAAACTCTTATCCAGCTCACTGTCTGAAACTCTTATCCAGCTCACTGTCTGAAACGCTTATCCAGCTCACTGTCTGAAACTTTTATCCAGCTCATTGTCTGAAACTCTTATCCAGCTCATTGTCTGAAACTCTTATCCAGCTCATTGTCTGAAACTCTTATCCAGCTCACTGTCTGAAACTCTTATCCAGCTCACTGTCTGAAACTCTTATCCAGCTCATTGTCTGAAACTCCTATCCAGCTCACTGTCTGAAACTTCTATCCAGCTCATTGTCTGAAACTCTTATCCAGCTCACTGTCTGAAACTCTTATCCAGCTCATTGTCTGAAACTCTTATCCAGCTCACTGTCTGAAACTCTTATCCAGCTCACTGTCTGAAACTCTTATCCAGCTCACTGTCTGAAACTCTTATCCAGCTCATTGTCTGAAACTCCTATCCAGCTCACTATCTGAAACTTCTATCCAGCTCATTGTCTGAAACTCTTATCCAGCTCACTGTCTGAAACTCTTATCCAGCTCACTGTCTGAAACTCTTATCCAGCTCACTGTCTGAAACTCTTATCCAGCTCATTGTCTGAAACTCTTATCCAGCTCACTGTCTGAAACTTTTATCCAGCTCATTGTCTGAAACTCTTATCCAGCTCACTGTCTGAAACTCTTATCCAGCTCACTGTCTGAAACTCTTATCCAGCTCATTGTCTGAAACTCTTATCCAGCTCACTGTCTGAAACTCTTATCCAGCTCACTGTCTGAAACTCTTATCCAGCTCACTGTCTGAAACTCTTATCCAGCTCACTGTCTGAGATGTGAGTCTTGGTCCTCCCGAGGTTTCTTCCTCCTCCAGCTCTGAGGGAGTTTTTCCTTGCCTCAGCGCTCACGGGGGTTCTGTATATTCTGTATATTATGTTCAGTGTTTTGTCTGATTCTCTGTGCTGTGATTCCCATTTTTGTAAAGCTGCTTTGTGACAACATCAGTTGTAAAAAGCGCTATATACATAAATTTGATTTGATTTGATTTGATTTGAAACTCTTATCCAGCTCACTGTCTGAGACTCTTATCCAGCTCATTGTCTGAAACTCTTATCCAGCTCATTGTCTGAAACTCTTATCCAGCTCACTGTCTGAAACTCTTATCCAGCTCACTGTCTGAAACACTTATCCAGCTCACTGTCTGAAACTCCTATCCAGCTCTCTGAAACTTTTATCCAGCTCATTGTCTGAAACTCTTATCCAGCTCACTGTCTGAAACTCTTATCCAGCTCACTGTCTGAAACTCTTATCCAGCTCACTGTCTGAAACTCCTATCCAGCTCTCTGAAACTTTTATCCAGCTCATTGTCTGAAACTCTTATCCAGCTCACTGTCTGAAACTCTTATCCAGCTCACTGTCTGAAACTCTTATCCAGCTCACTGTCTGAAACTCTTATACAGCTCACTGTCGGAAACTCCTATCCAGCTCACTGTCTGAAACTTCTATCCAGCTCATTGTCTGAAACTCTTATCCAGCTCACTGTCTGAAACTCTTATCCAGCTCACTGTCTGAAACTCTTATCCAGCTCACTGTCTGAAACTCTTATCCAGCCCACTGTCTGAAACTTTTATCCAGCTCATTGTCTGAAACTCTTATCCAGCTCACTGTCTGAAACTCTTATCCAGCTCACTGTCTGAAACTCTTATCCAGCTCACTGTCTGAAACTCTTATCCAGCTCACTGTCTGAAACGCTTATCCAGCTCACTGTCTGAAACGCTTATCCAGCTCATTGTCTGAAACTCTTATCCAGCTCACTGTCTGAAACTCTTATCCAGCTCACTGTCTGAAACTCTTATCCAGCTCACTGTCTGAAACGCTTATCCAGCTCACTGTCTGAAACTTTTATCCAGCTCATTGTCTGAAACTCTTATCCAGCTCATTGTCTGAAACTCTTATCCAGCTCACTGTCTGAAACTCTTATCCAGCTCACTGTCTGAAACTCTTATCCAGCTCACTGTCTGAAACTCTTATCCAGCTCATTGTCTGAAACTCCTATCCAGCTCACTATCTGAAACTTCTATCCAGCTCATTGTCTGAAACTCTTATCCAGCTCACTGTCTGAAACTCTTATCCAGCTCACTGTCTGAAACTCTTATCCAGCTCACTGTCTGAAACTCTTATCCAGCTCATTGTCTGAAACTCTTATCCAGCTCACTGTCTGAAACTTTTATCCAGCTCATTGTCTGAAACTCTTATCCAGCTCACTGTCTGAAACTCTTATCCAGCTCACTGTCTGAAACTCTTATCCAGCTCACTGTCTGAAACTCTTATCCAGCTCACTGTCTGAAACTCTTATCCAGCTCAGTGTCTGAAACTCTTATCCAGCTCATTGTCTGAAACTCTTATCCAGCTCACTGTCTGAAACTCTTATCCAGCTCATTGTCTGAAACTCTTATCCAGCTCACTGTCTGAAACTCTTATCCAGCTCACTGTCTGAAACTCTTATCCAGCTCATTGTCTGAAACTCCTATCCAGCTCACTGTCTGAAACTTCTATCCAGCTCATTGTCTGAAACTCTTATCCAGCTCACTGTCTGAAACTCTTATCCAGCTCACTGTCTGAAACTCTTATCCAGCTCACTGTCTGAAACTCTTATCCAGCTCATTGTCTGAAACTCTTATCCAGCTCACTGTCTGAAACTTTTATCCAGCTCATTGTCTGAAACTCTTATCCAGCTCACTGTCTGAAACTCTTATCCAGCTCATTGTCTGAAACTCTTATCCAGCTCACTGTCTGAAACTCTTATCCAGCTCACTGTCTGAAACACTTATCCAGCTCACTGTCTGAAACTCTTATCCAGCTCATTGTCTGAAACTCCTATCCAGCTCACTGTCTGAAACTTCTATCCAGCTCACTGTCTGAAACTCCTATCCAGCTCTCTGAAACTTTTATCCAGCTCATTGTCTGAAACTCTTATCCAGCTCACTGTCTGAAACTCTTATCCAGCTCACTGTCTGAAACTCTTATCCAGCTCACTGTCTGAAACTCTTATACAGCTCACTGTCGGAAACTCCTATCCAGCTCACTGTCTGAAACTTCTATCCAGCTCATTGTCTGAAACTCTTATCCAGCTCACTGTCTGAAACTCTTATCCAGCTCACTGTCTGAAACTCTTATCCAGCTCACTGTCTGAAACTCTTATCCAGCTCACTGTCTGAAACGCTTATCCAGCTCACTGTCTGAAACTTTTATCCAGCTCATTGTCTGAAACTCTTATCCAGCTCATTGTCTGAAACTCTTATCCAGCTCACTGTCTGAAACTCTTATCCAGCTCACTGTCTGAAACTCCTATCCAGCTCACTATCTGAAACTTCTATCCAGCTCATTGTCTGAAACTCTTATCCAGCTCACTGTCTGAAACTCTTATCCAGCTCACTGTCTGAAACTCTTATCCAGCTCACTGTCTGAAACTCTTATCCAGCTCATTGTCTGAAACTCTTATCCAGCTCACTGTCTGAAACTTTTATCCAGCTCATTGTCTGAAACTCTTATCCAGCTCACTGTCTGAAACTCTTATCCAGCTCACTGTCTGAAACTCTTATCCAGCTCACTGTCTGAAACTCTTATCCAGCTCACTGTCTGAAACTCTTATCCAGCTCATTGTCTGAAACTCTTATCCAGCTCATTGTCTGAAACTCTTATCCAGCTCACTGTCTGAAACTCTTATCCAGCTCACTGTCTGAAACTCTTATCCAGCTCATTGTCTGAAACTCTTATCCAGCTCACTGTCTGAAACTTTTATCCAGCTCATTGTCTGAAACTCTTATCCAGCTCACTGTCTGAAACTCTTATCCAGCTCATTGTCTGAAACTCTTATCCAGCTCACTGTCTGAAACTCTTATCCAGCTCACTGTCTGAAACTCTTATCCAGCTCACTGTCTGAAACTCTTATCCAGCTCATTGTCTGAAACTCCTATCCAGCTCACTGTCTGAAACTTCTATCCAGCTCACTGTCTGAAACTCCTATCCAGCTCTCTGAAACTTTTATCCAGCTCATTGTCTGAAACTCTTATCCAGCTCACTGTCTGAAACTCTTATCCAGCTCACTGTCTGAAACTCTTATCCAGCTCACTGTCTGAAACTCTTATACAGCTCACTGTCGGAAACTCCTATCCAGCTCACTGTCTGAAACTTCTATCCAGCTCATTGTCTGAAACTCTTATCCAGCTCACTGTCTGAAACTCTTATCCAGCTCACTGTCTGAAACTCTTATCCAGCTCACTGTCTGAAACTCTTATCCAGCTCACTGTCTGAAACGCTTATCCAGCTCACTGTCTGAAACTTTTATCCAGCTCATTGTCTGAAACTCTTATCCAGCTCATTGTCTGAAACTCTTATCCAGCTCACTGTCTGAAACTCTTATCCAGCTCACTGTCTGAAACTCCTATCCAGCTCACTATCTGAAACTTCTATCCAGCTCATTGTCTGAAACTCTTATCCAGCTCACTGTCTGAAACTCTTATCCAGCTCACTGTCTGAAACTCTTATCCAGCTCACTGTCTGAAACTCTTATCCAGCTCATTGTCTGAAACTCTTATCCAGCTCACTGTCTGAAACTTTTATCCAGCTCATTGTCTGAAACTCTTATCCAGCTCACTGTCTGAAACTCTTATCCAGCTCACTGTCTGAAACTCTTATCCAGCTCACTGTCTGAAACTCTTATCCAGCTCACTGTCTGAAACTCTTATCCAGCTCATTGTCTGAAACTCTTATCCAGCTCATTGTCTGAAACTCTTATCCAGCTCACTGTCTGAAACTCTTATCCAGCTCATTGTCTGAAACTCTTATCCAGCTCACTGTCTGAAACTCTTATCCAGCTCACTGTCTGAAACTCTTATCCAGCTCACTGTCTGAAACTTCTATCCAGCTCATTGTCTGAAACTCTTATCCAGCTCACTGTCTGAAACTCTTATCCAGCTCACTGTCTGAAACTCTTATCCAGCTCACTGTCTGAAACTCTTATCCAGCTCATTGTCTGAAACTCTTATCCAGCTCACTGTCTGAAACTTTTATCCAGCTCATTGTCTGAAACTCTTATCCAGCTCACTGTCTGAAACTCTTATCCAGCTCATTGTCTGAAACTCTTATCCAGCTCACTGTCTGAAACTCTTATCCAGCTCACTGTCTGAAACTCTTATCCAGCTCACTGTCTGAAACTCTTATCCAGCTCATTGTCTGAAACTCCTATCCAGCTCACTGTCTGAAACTTCTATCCAGCTCACTGTCTGAAACTCCTATCCAGCTCTCTGAAACTTTTATCCAGCTCATTGTCTGAAACTCTTATCCAGCTCACTGTCTGAAACTCTTATCCAGCTCACTGTCTGAAACTCTTATCCAGCTCACTGTCTGAAACTCTTATACAGCTCACTGTCGGAAAGTCCTATCCAGCTCACTGTCTGAAACTTCTATCCAGCTCATTGTCTGAAACTCTTATCCAGCTCACTGTCTGAAACTCTTATCCAGCTCACTGTCTGAAACTCTTATCCAGCTCACTGTCTGAAACTCTTATCCAGCCCACTGTCTGAAACTTTTATCCAGCTCATTGTCTGAAACTCTTATCCAGCTCACTGTCTGAAACTCTTATCCAGCTTACTGTCTGAAACTCTTATCCAGCTCACTGTCTGAAATGCTTATCCAGCTCACTGTCTGAAACGCTTATCCAGCTCATTGTCTGAAACTCTTATCCAGCTCACTGTCTGAAACTCTTATCCAGCTCACTGTCTGAAACTCTTATCCAGCTCACTGTCTGAAACGCTTATCCAGCTCACTGTCTGAAACTTTTATCCAGCTCATTGTCTGAAACTCTTATCCAGCTCATTGTCTGAAACTCTTATCCAGCTCACTGTCTGAAACTCTTATCCAGCTCACTGTCTGAAACTCTTATCCAGCTCACTGTCTGAAACTCTTATCCAGCTCATTGTCTGAAACTCCTATCCAGCTCACTATCTGAAACTTCTATCCAGCTCATTGTCTGAAACTCTTATCCAGCTCACTGTCTGAAACTCTTATCCAGCTCACTGTCTGAAACTCTTATCCAGCTCATTGTCTGAAACTCTTATCCAGCTCACTGTCTGAAACTTTTATCCAGCTCATTGTCTGAAACTCTTATCCAGCTCACTGTCTGAAACTCTTATCCAGCTCACTGTCTGAAACTCTTATCCAGCTCACTGTCTGAAACTCTTATCCAGCTCACTGTCTGAAACTCTTATCCAGCTCATTGTCTGAAACTCTTATCCAGCTCACTGTCTGAAACTTTTATCCAGCTCATTGTCTGAAACTCTTATCCAGCTCACTGTCTGAAACTCTTATCCAGCTCACTGTCTGAAACTCTTATCCAGCTCAATGTCTGAAACTCTTATCCAGCTCACTGTCTGAAACTCTTATCCAGCTCACTGTCTGAAACTTTTAACCAGCTCATTGTCTGAAACTCTTATCCAGCTCACTGTCTGAAACTCTTATCCAGCTCACTGTCTGAAACTCTTATCCAGCTCACTGTCTGAAACTCTTTTCCAGCTCACTGTCTGAAACTCTTATCCAGCTCACTGTCTGAAACGCTTATCCAGCTCATTGTCTGAAACTCTTATCCAGCTCACTGTCTGAAACTCTTATCCAGCTCACTGTCTGAAACTCTTATCCAGCTCACTGTCTGAAACGCTTATCCAGCTCACTGTCTGAAACTCCTATCCAGCTCACTGTCTGAAACTTTTATCCAGCTCATTGTCTGAAACTCTTATCCAGCTCATTGTCTGAAACTCTTATCCAGCTCACTGTCTGAAACTCTTATCCAGCTCACTGTCTGAAACTCTTATCCAGCTCACTGTCTGAAACTCTTATCCAGCTCATTGTCTGAAACTCCTACCCAGCTCACTATCTGAAACTTCTATCCAGCTCATTGTCTGAAACTCTTATCCAGCTCACTGTCTGAAACTCTTATCCAGCTCACTGTCTGAAACTCTTATCCAGCTCATTGTCTGAAACTCTTATCCAGCTCACTGTCTGAAACTTTTATCCAGCTCATTGTCTGAAACTCTTATCCAGCTCACTGTCTGAAACTCTTATCCAGCTCACTGTCTGAAACTCTTATCCAGCTCACTGTCTGAAACTCTTATCCAGCTCACTGTCTGAAACTCTTATCCAGCTCATTGTCTGAAACTCTTATCCAGCTCATTGTCTGAAACTCTTATCCAGCTCACTGTCTGAAACTCTTATCCAGCTCATTGTCTGAAACTCTTATCCAGCTCACTGTCTGAAACTCTTATCCAGCTCACTGTCTGAAACTCTTATCCAGCTCACTGTCTGAAACTCTTATCCAGCTCATTGTCTGAAACTCCTATCCAGCTCATTGTCTGAAACTCTTATCCAGCTCATTGTCTGAAACTCTTATCCAGCTCACTGTCTGAAACTCTTATCCAGCTCACTGTCTGAAACTCTTATCCAGCTCATTGTCTGAAACTCTTATCCAGCTCACTGTCTGAAACTGTTATCCAGCTCATTGTCTGAAACTCTTATCCAGCTCACTGTCTGAAACTCTTATCCAGCTCACTGTCTGAAACTCTTATCCAGCTCACTGTCTGAAACTCTTATCCAGCTCATTGTCTGAAACTATTATCCAGCTCATTGTCTGAAACTCTTATCCAGCTCATTGTCTGAAACTCTTATCCAGCTCACTGTCTGAAACTCTTATCCAGCTCATTGTCTGAAACTCTTATCCAGCTCACTGTCTGAAACTCTTATCCAGCTCACTGTCTGAAACTCTTATCCAGCTCATTGTCTGAAACTCCTATCCAGCTCACTGTCTGAAACTTCTATCCAGCTCATTGTCTGAAACTCTTATCCAGCTCACTGTCTGAAACTCTTATCCAGCTCACTGTCTGAAACTCTTATCCAGCTCACTGTCTGAAACTCTTATCCAGCTCATTGTCTGAAACTCTTATCCAGCTCACTGTCTGAAACTCTTATCCAGCTCACTGTCTGAAACTCTTATCCAGCTCACTGTCTGAAACTCTTATCCAGCTCACTGTCTGAAACTCTTATCCAGCTCATTGTCTGAAACTCTTATCCAGCTCACTGTCTGAAACTCCTATCCAGCTCACTGTCTGAAACTTCTATCCAGCTCATTGTCTGAAACTCTTATCCAGCTCACTGTCTGAAACTCTTATCCAGCTCACTGTCTGAAACTCTTATCCAGCTCACTGTCTGAAACGCTTATCCAGCTCACTGTCTGAAACTTTTATCCAGCTCATTGTCTGAAACTCTTATCCAGCTCATTGTCTGAAACTCTTATCCAGCTCACTGTCTGAAACTCTTATCCAGCTCACTGTCTGAAACTCCTATCCAGCTCACTATCTGAAACTTCTATCCAGCTCATTGTCTGAAACTCTTATCCAGCTCACTGTCTGAAACTCTTATCCAGCTCACTGTCTGAAACTCTTATCCAGCTCACTGTCTGAAACTCTTATCCAGCTCATTGTCTGAAACTCTTATCCAGCTCACTGTCTGAAACTTTTATCCAGCTCATTGTCTGAAACTCTTATCCAGCTCACTGTCTGAAACTCTTATCCAGCTCACTGTCTGAAACTCTTATCCAGCTCACTGTCTGAAACTCTTATCCAGCTCACTGTCTGAAACTCTTATCCAGCTCATTGTCTGAAACTCTTATCCAGCTCATTGTCTGAAACTCTTATCCAGCTCACTGTCTGAAACTCTTATCCAGCTCATTGTCTGAAACTCTTATCCAGCTCACTGTCTGAAACTCTTATCCAGCTCACTGTCTGAAACTCTTATCCAGCTCATTGTCTGAAACTCCTATCCAGCTCACTGTCTGAAACTTCTATCCAGCTCATTGTCTGAAACTCTTATCCAGCTCACTGTCTGAAACTCTTATCCAGCTCACTGTCTGAAACTCTTATCCAGCTCACTGTCTGAAACTCTTATCCAGCTCATTGTCTGAAACTCTTATCCAGCTCACTGTCTGAAACTTTTATCCAGCTCATTGTCTGAAACTCTTATCCAGCTCACTGTCTGAAACTCTTATCCAGCTCATTGTCTGAAACTCTTATCCAGCTCACTGTCTGAAACTCTTATCCAGCTCACTGTCTGAAACTCTTATCCAGCTCACTGTCTGAAACTCTTATCCAGCTCATTGTCTGAAACTCCTATCCAGCTCACTGTCTGAAACTTCTATCCAGCTCACTGTCTGAAACTCCTATCCAGCTCTCTGAAACTTTTATCCAGCTCATTGTCTGAAACTCTTATCCAGCTCACTGTCTGAAACTCTTATCCAGCTCACTGTCTGAAACTCTTATCCAGCTCACTGTCTGAAACTCTTATACAGCTCACTGTCGGAAAGTCCTATCCAGCTCACTGTCTGAAACTTCTATCCAGCTCATTGTCTGAAACTCTTATCCAGCTCACTGTCTGAAACTCTTATCCAGCTCACTGTCTGAAACTCTTATCCAGCTCACTGTCTGAAACTCTTATCCAGCCCACTGTCTGAAACTTTTATCCAGCTCATTGTCTGAAACTCTTATCCAGCTCACTGTCTGAAACTCTTATCCAGCTTACTGTCTGAAACTCTTATCCAGCTCACTGTCTGAAATGCTTATCCAGCTCACTGTCTGAAACGCTTATCCAGCTCATTGTCTGAAACTCTTATCCAGCTCACTGTCTGAAACTCTTATCCAGCTCACTGTCTGAAACTCTTATCCAGCTCACTGTCTGAAACTCTTATCCAGCTCACTGTCTGAAACGCTTATCCAGCTCACTGTCTGAAACTTTTATCCAGCTCATTGTCTGAAACTCTTATCCAGCTCATTGTCTGAAACTCTTATCCAGCTCACTGTCTGAAACTCTTATCCAGCTCACTGTCTGAAACTCTTATCCAGCTCACTGTCTGAAACTCTTATCCAGCTCATTGTCTGAAACTCCTATCCAGCTCACTATCTGAAACTTCTATCCAGCTCATTGTCTGAAACTCTTATCCAGCTCACTGTCTGAAACTCTTATCCAGCTCACTGTCTGAAACTCTTATCCAGCTCATTGTCTGAAACTCTTATCCAGCTCACTGTCTGAAACTTTTATCCAGCTCATTGTCTGAAACTCTTATCCAGCTCACTGTCTGAAACTCTTATCCAGCTCACTGTCTGAAACTCTTATCCAGCTCACTGTCTGAAACTCTTATCCAGCTCACTGTCTGAAACTCTTATCCAGCTCACTGTCTGAAACTTTTATCCAGCTCATTGTCTGAAACTCTTATCCAGCTCACTGTCTGAAACTCTTATCCAGCTCACTGTCTGAAACTCTTATCCAGCTCAATGTCTGAAACTCTTATCCAGCTCACTGTCTGAAACTCTTATCCAGCTCACTGTCTGAAACTTTTAACCAGCTCATTGTCTGAAACTCTTATCCAGCTCACTGTCTGAAACTCTTATCCAGCTCACTGTCTGAAACTCTTATCCAGCTCACTGTCTGAAACTCTTATCCAGCTCACTGTCTGAAACGCTTATCCAGCTCACTGTCTGAAACGCTTATCCAGCTCATTGTCTGAAACTCTTATCCAGCTCACTGTCTGAAACTCTTATCCAGCTCACTGTCTGAAACTCTTATCCAGCTCACTGTCTGAAACGCTTATCCAGCTCACTGTCTGAAACTCCTATCCAGCTCACTGTCTGAAACTTTTATCCAGCTCATTGTCTGAAACTCTTATCCAGCTCATTGTCTGAAACTCTTATCCAGCTCACTGTCTGAAACTCTTATCCAGCTCACTGTCTGAAACTCTTATCCAGCTCACTGTCTGAAACTCTTATCCAGCTCATTGTCTGAAACTCCTACCCAGCTCACTATCTGAAACTTCTATCCAGCTCATTGTCTGAAACTCTTATCCAGCTCACTGTCTGAAACTCTTATCCAGCTCACTGTCTGAAACTCTTATCCAGCTCATTGTCTGAAACTCTTATCCAGCTCACTGTCTGAAACTTTTATCCAGCTCATTGTCTGAAACTCTTATCCAGCTCACTGTCTGAAACTCTTATCCAGCTCACTGTCTGAAACTCTTATCCAGCTCACTGTCTGAAACTCTTATCCAGCTCATTGTCTGAAACTCTTATCCAGCTCATTGTCTGAAACTCTTATCCAGCTCACTGTCTGAAACTCTTATCCAGCTCATTGTCTGAAACTCTTATCCAGCTCACTGTCTGAAACTCTTATCCAGCTCACTGTCTGAAACTCTTATCCAGCTCACTGTCTGAAACTCTTATCCAGCTCATTGTCTGAAACTCCTATCCAGCTCACTGTCTGAAACTTCTATCCAGCTCATTGTCTGAAACTCTTATCCAGCTCACTGTCTGAAACTCTTATCCAGCTCACTGTCTGAAACTCTTATCCAGCTCATTGTCTGAAACTCTTATCCAGCTCACTGTCTGAAACTTTTATCCAGCTCATTGTCTGAAACTCTTATCCAGCTCACTGTCTGAAACTCTTATCCAGCTCACTGTCTGAAACTCTTATCCAGCTCACTGTCTGAAACTCTTATCCAGCTCACTGTCTGAAACTCTTATCCAGCTCATTGTCTGAAACTCTTATCCAGCTCATTGTCTGAAACTCTTATCCAGCTCACTGTCTGAAATGCTTATCCAGCTCACTGTCTGAAACGCTTATCCAGCTCATTGTCTGAAACTCTTATCCAGCTCACTGTCTGAAACTCTTATCCAGCTCACTGTCTGAAACTCTTATCCAGCTCACTGTCTGAAACTCTTATCCAGCTCACTGTCTGAAACGCTTATCCAGCTCACTGTCTGAAACTTTTATCCAGCTCATTGTCTGAAACTCTTATCCAGCTCATTGTCTGAAACTCTTATCCAGCTCACTGTCTGAAACTCTTATCCAGCTCACTGTCTGAAACTCTTATCCAGCTCACTGTCTGAAACTCTTATCCAGCTCATTGTCTGAAACTCCTATCCAGCTCACTATCTGAAACTTCTATCCAGCTCATTGTCTGAAACTCTTATCCAGCTCACTGTCTGAAACTCTTATCCAGCTCACTGTCTGAAACTCTTATCCAGCTCATTGTCTGAAACTCTTATCCAGCTCACTGTCTGAAACTCTTATCCAGCTCACTGTCTGAAACTCTTATCCAGCTCACTGTCTGAAACTCTTATCCAGCTCACTGTCTGAAACTCTTATCCAGCTCACTGTCTGAAACTTTTATCCAGCTCATTGTCTGAAACTCTTATCCAGCTCACTGTCTGAAACTCTTATCCAGCTCACTGTCTGAAACTCTTATCCAGCTCAATGTCTGAAACTCTTATCCAGCTCACTGTCTGAAACTCTTATCCAGCTCACTGTCTGAAACTTTTAACCAGCTCATTGTCTGAAACTCTTATCCAGCTCACTGTCTGAAACTCTTATCCAGCTCACTGTCTGAAACTCTTATCCAGCTCACTGTCTGAAACTCTTATCCAGCTCACTGTCTGAAACGCTTATCCAGCTCACTGTCTGAAACGCTTATCCAGCTCATTGTCTGAAACTCTTATCCAGCTCACTGTCTGAAACTCTTATCCAGCTCACTGTCTGAAACTCTTATCCAGCTCACTGTCTGAAACGCTTATCCAGCTCACTGTCTGAAACTCCTATCCAGCTCACTGTCTGAAACTTTTATCCAGCTCATTGTCTGAAACTCTTATCCAGCTCACTGTCTGAAACTCTTATCCAGCTCACTGTCTGAAACTCTTATCCAGCTCACTGTCTGAAACTCTTATCCAGCTCACTGTCTGAAACTCTTATCCAGCTCATTGTCTGAAACTCCTACCCAGCTCACTATCTGAAACTTCTATCCAGCTCATTGTCTGAAACTCTTATCCAGCTCACTGTCTGAAACTCTTATCCAGCTCACTGTCTGAAACTCTTATCCAGCTCATTGTCTGAAACTCTTATCCAGCTCACTGTCTGAAACTTTTATCCAGCTCATTGTCTGAAACTCTTATCCAGCTCACTGTCTGAAACTCTTATCCAGCTCACTGTCTGAAACTCTTATCCAGCTCACTGTCTGAAACTCTTATCCAGCTCATTGTCTGAAACTCTTATCCAGCTCATTGTCTGAAACTCTTATCCAGCTCACTGTCTGAAACTCTTATCCAGCTCATTGTCTGAAACTCTTATCCAGCTCACTGTCTGAAACTCTTATCCAGCTCACTGTCTGAAACTCTTATCCAGCTCACTGTCTGAAACTCTTATCCAGCTCATTGTCTGAAACTCCTATCCAGCTCACTGTCTGAAACTTCTATCCAGCTCATTGTCTGAAACTCTTATCCAGCTCACTGTCTGAAACTCTTATCCAGCTCACTGTCTGAAACTCTTATCCAGCTCATTGTCTGAAACTCTTATCCAGCTCACTGTCTGAAACTTTTATCCAGCTCATTGTCTGAAACTCTTATCCAGCTCACTGTCTGAAACTCTTATCCAGCTCACTGTCTGAAACTCTTATCCAGCTCACTGTCTGAAACTCTTATCCAGCTCACTGTCTGAAACTCTTATCCAGCTCATTGTCTGAAACTCTTATCCAGCTCATTGTCTGAAACTCTTATCCAGCTCACTGTCTGAAACTCTTATCCAGCTCATTGTCTGAAACTCTTATCCAGCTCACTGTCTGAAACTCTTATCCAGCTCACTGTCTGAAACTCTTATCCAGCTCATTGTCTGAAACTCCTATCCAGCTCACTGTCTGAAACTTCTATCCAGCTCATTGTCTGAAACTCTTATCCAGCTCACTGTCTGAAACTCTTATCCAGCTCACTGTCTGAAACTCTTATCCAGCTCACTGTCTGAAACTCTTATCCAGCTCATTGTCTGAAACTCTTATCCAGCTCACTGTCTGAAACTTTTATCCAGCTCATTGTCTGAAACTCTTATCCAGCTCATTGTCTGAAACTCTTATCCAGCTCACTGTCTGAAACTTTTATCCAGCTCATTGTCTGAAACTCTTATCCAGCTCACTGTCTGAAACTCCTATCCAGCTCACTGTCTGAAACTCTTATCCAGCTCACTGTCTGAAACTCTTATCCAGCTGTTTGTCTGAAATGTCCTGGAGAAATGAATGATGAAGGCAAACTGCAGAAGTCAACGTGAGGTCTGGAAACTCTGTGAGTGAACTGCTCGAATGCTGGAAAGAAAGGCAAAGCAAAACCTCATACAGCAAGTAAGTAAAATTTTATTTATATAGCACTTTTCCAGAGTGACTCACAAAGTGCTTCACAAAATACTTACAAATAATATACAATACAGAACAATTTAGATCATTATAATCCCATGCTCAAATATGTAATACATTCAATTACTACTCCAATTCCAGTGAAGTTGGGACGTTGTATTAAACAAATAAAAACAGAATACGATGATTTGCAAATCCTTTTCAACTGATGTTTAATTGAATACACTACAAAGACGAGATATTTAATGTTCAAACAGATAAACTTTATTGTTTTTTACAAATATTCACTAATTTTGAATTTGATGCCTGCAACACGTTCCAAAGAAGTTGGGACAGGGGCAACAAAAGACTGGGAAAGTTGAAGAATGCTCAAAAAACACCAAAAACGTCCATAATATCATCAAAAGATTCAGAGAATCTGGAGAAATCTCTGCAGGTAAGCGGCGAGGCAGAAAACCAACACTGAATGCCCGTGACCTTCGACCCCTCAGGCGGCACTGCATTAAAAACCCACATCATTCTGTAACGGATATTCCCGCATGGGCTCAGGAACACTTCGGAAAACCACTGTCAGTGAACTCAGTTCATCGCTCCATCTACAAGTGCAGGTTAAAACTCTGCCATGCAAAGCGAAGCCACATATCAACACCACCCAGAAACACCGCCGGCTTCTCTGGGCCGAGCTCATCTGAGATGGACTGACGCAGAGTGGAAAAGTGTCCTGTGGTCTGACGCGTCCACACTTCACACTGTTTTTGGAAACCATGGACGTCGTGTCCTCCAGGCCAAAGAGAAAAAGGACTGTCCGGATCGTTTTCAGTGCAAAGTTCAAAAGCCAGCATCTCTGATGGTGTGGGGGTGTGTTAGTGCCCATGGCAGGGGTAACCTGCACATCTGTGAAGGCCCCATTAATGCTGAAAGGTACATACAGGTTTTGGAGCAACATCTGCTGCCATCCAAGCAGCGTCTTTTTCAGGGATGTCCTGCTTATTTCAGCAAGACGATGCCAAGCCACATTCTGCACGTGTTACAACAGAATTGGGGTTGTAAATACTCAAATGCACACCGACTTATAAAGCACATCGATCAAAAGCTGTTAAAAGCAAAACAATACAAATAAGTCTTTAAACGTTTGTTTAAAAACCTGGATTGAATCAGAGAGTCTGACATTAGTAGGAAGATTATTCCACAATTTTGGGCATAGACTGCAAAAGCCCGGTCCCCCTTTGATTTTAAGTTAGTACGTGGAACAGTTAATAAACCCTGATTTGAAGACAAAGTTCTCGCACTATGAAGGACGTAAGAGCTCAGTGATGTATGCTGGAGCCTCATTGTGAGCAGCCTGATAAGTAAGCATTAAAATTTGAAAATCTATTCTGCAGCTTGATTTCGCTAAATATCAGCAAATCTTATCTTAACACTGTCACACATTAAGCTGAGCTGAGCTAAACATCCCGCCGCACATTGTTTGGTGCTGAGCGAAGGCCTTTTCACTCTTTTCAGGTGTGAAACATCGATGCGATTACTGTCAGACTCGGCTTAGTCTCCATGGCCGCCATCGCTCCGTTACCTAACACATCTGCCAGCTGTCAATCACATGTCCCTCACAAAGTTCAGGCCTTTCCGTTTAGCACTGATAGAACCTGTTACTCGTCTGCAAGGCGAGGTTTCTGAACTCCTCCTTTAGCGGAGACGACAACATAAAACAGGAGGTTCAGACACGCACCTGAACAACAACAAAAAACAGGAGGAAAATTAAAGGGAGCGCAATCTCACAAACACCTCCCACACGCCAGCCAATCAATTCTCATAATTCTCATGCTCCACTGCACCTCCCACGCAACTGTTCCCACGCCGGCCGAGCAAATGTTACACCCTGATAACCGAGAGAGAGAGAGAGAGAGAGAGAGAGAGAGAGAGAGAGACTGAGAGAGAGAAACAGAGAGAGAGAGAGAGACAGAGAGAGAGAGAGAGAGAGAGAGAGAGAGAGAGACTGAGAGAGAGAAACAGAGAGAGAGAGAGAGACAGAGAGAGAGAGAGAGAGAGAGAGAGAGAGAGAGACTGAGAGAGAAACAGAGAGAGAGAGAGAGAGAGACAGAGAGATAAAAAGAGAGAGAGACAGAGAGAGAGAGAGAGAGAGAGAGACTGACAGAGACAGAGAGAGACTGAGAGAAAGAGACAGAGACAGAGAGACAGAGAGAGAGAGAGAATGAGAGAGACAGACTGAGAGAGAGACAGAGAGAGACTGAGAGAGACAGACTGAGAGAGACTGAGAGAGACAGACTGAGAGAGACTGACAAATAGAGAGAGACTGATAGATACTGAGAGAGAGAGACACAGAGAGATAAAGAGAGAGAGAGAGAGAGAAAGAGAGAGAGAGAGAGAAATAGAGAGAGAGAGAGAGAGAGAGACAGAGATACACAGTCATTGCCTCTCTCTTTATCTCTCTGTCTGTCTCTCTTTTTATCTTTCTCTCGCTCTCTTTATATCTCTCTCTTCTCTCTCTATCTCTCTTTATATCTCTCTCTTCTTTATCTCTCTCTGTCTTTATATCTCTCTCTTCTTTATCTCTCTCTGTCTTTATATCTCTCTCTTCTTTATCTCTCTCTGTATTTATCTCTCTCTCTGTCTTTATCTCTCTCTATCTCTTTTTATCTCTTTCAATCTTTCTTTATCTCGCTCTCTTTATCTCTCTGCTACATCTCCTTATCTCTCTCTCTATCTGCCTCTCTCTCTTTATCTCTTTTTCTCTTTCTCTCATTATCTCTCTCTATCTCTTTGTATCTCTCTCTGTCTTTATCTCTTTTTATCTCTCTCTTTATCTCTCTCTCTCTTTCTCTCTCTCGCTCTCTCTCACTTTCTCTTTATGTCTCTCTTTCTCTCTCTCTCTCTTTATCTCTCTCTTTCTGTCTCTCTCACTCTCTCTCTCCTTGAGGGTTCCAACCCAGTGACGAGAGGAGAACTGACCCAGAGACAGTTTAGAACCTTTATTTCTGAGAGGGTACAGAACCCTTGAGGAACGTTCACTCTGGAGTCAGAGCTTCATATGAGAGCTGCTGATGAATGTTCAGGTCAGTTAGCTCAGCTCCCTGTAGAGCTCCTCCCCTGAACTTCAGTTACAGCGTAACCACATTAAAGCGCTGAATTTTGTGGGAGACCTTGGCTGAGAAATGAAGCTCTGCTTGACTTTCTGTAACAATGTAAAAAGTCTGTGTTAAAAAACATTGACATTTGATTGACCTCCTACCTCCACCACCATATTGTTGACGTTCCACCGGTCAGTGTGGTGATAACAACAGCAACAGCAGCAGAAACTAAATGCTGTGAGCTTTTATTGATCTTCAACAGAACTGATCTTTAAACAGCAGGAACTCCCAGCTTCTCCTCAAAACACTACGAGAGTCTGACCTCATCGGTCTGACACAGTCAGGAGGAGCATCTCTGGAGCTCCGACAGTCTCACAGCGACACTGATCGACAGTCTGTGTCTGTCTTGATCTCTTCTGCTTTAGCTCCGCAGTGAATGCAGTGCTCATGTAGCTAAAGCTTAACATCAATCTAAATCTGATCAACCATCAGACATGGATATGTAGCAGATCACGGCGGAGAGTCAATAAGCTGATATTTTCCAAAACGTTAATCAGAATCAGAATCCGAATCCTTATAGTTATAGTTATGTTATAGTTGCAGCCATTTATGTAAAAGAATAAACACTTTAATCATTTAAAGCAAAGATAAAGAGAAATTTGCAATATGTAATGAGCTTGAACTGGAAAGAGATCATTAATTAGCACTTGAGTTCAGTGTCAGTCATTTCCGTTTATTATCATCATCTGATCATTTTCCCACTCGGATTTTACATTTTGGAATTTTTTCTGCTGGTATTCTTTGTCATGTGGGAACGTTTGAAAAGTGGGAGCAAGGTTTCGTACCTTGAGCTGCAAACATGTCATTGATTAGTTGATGGAACATTATGGAAAAGTAGAATTTAGTCTTTTAGTTGTTATGATGTTATGAACTGTGCTTAAAGCAAAGTTAGTTAAACTCAATGTAATTCAACTCAGCTGACCACAGTTCAGCTACACAGTGTGGTTTGGGGCATGTTTCTCTCTCTCTCTCTCATTGAGTCACACTGAGTCCTAGACCACATCTACACACCTGCTCCACCTTCATAACAAGCCGATTGCAGTTTGAGCAGAATGAGAAAAGTTTTTTAGAAGTTTTTACACAATAGATTTTGGTGACTATTGACTTCTACTGTTAATAAACCATGTTAGCCTCATAGCTGCAGTGCAAAACTACAGAAGTAAAGTCTGGACACCAAACACGTCTCTGAGTGGCTGAAAAACACACGTTTGATTTTTCACTGAACTCTTACTTTAATATGACCACGAACATCATCTAATGAGGTGAGAAGGTCCACAAGTTACTCAAGTAAAGATGAAGACTGTTAAAATTCAAACATGCAGTGTGGTGCCGTGTGTTATGGTTTAGCTTCTCAGTGCTGTAATAACAGTCTGAGTGAAGACCTTCTCCATCGCTGACAGTCTGTTGGTTAGTTACGCTGAGCTGTGTTCAGAGGAATACCGACACCCTCAGAGCGTGCGTGTGTGCGTGTGCATGTGTGTGTGTGTGTGTGCGTGCGTCACAGTAGTGTATATAAACTCCGCTCCCTCGTTCACTCGTCTTCATGAGGACCAACCACCTCTCTCACTCAGTTGCAGCCGTACACGCTACATTACCACAACAAGGTAAACCTCAAGCTCTCTATGAGTCTGTCTGTCTGTCTGTCTGTCTGTCTGCCCGTCCATTCTTTACTAAACTAATTGATCTGAGTTCCTGCAGCAGGTTGTGTGCAGACATTACACAGTGTGTAGATTGTGAGTGTGCAGTGTAGTGTGTAGGATGTGTAGTGTGTGAGCATAAAGTGTGTGTAGTGAGTGTAAGTGTGTAGTGTGTAGATGTTACTGATTGTGTGTGTGTGTAGTGTGTGTAGTATGTGTAGTGTGTAGTGTGTGTGTAGTGAGTGTGTAGTGTGTGAGTGTGTAGGGTGTAGTGTGTTAGTGTGTAGTGTGTGAATGTGCAGTGTATGTGTAGTGTCTAGTGTGTGTGTGTGTGTGTGTGTAGTATGTGTAGTGTGAGTGTGTAGTGTGTGTGTGTGTGTTTGCAAGTGTGTAGTGTGTAGGATGTGTAGTGTGTGAGTGTAAACTGTGTGTAGTGAGTGTGAATGTGTAGTGAGTGTGTAGTGTGTGTAGTATGTGTAGTGTGTGTGTGTAGTGTGTGTAGATGTTACTGATTGTGTGTAGTATGTGTAGTGTGTGAGAGTGAAGTGTGTGTGTAGTATGTGTAGTGTGTGTAGATGTTACTGATTGTGTGTGTAGTATGTGAGTGTGTAGTGTGTAGATGGTACTGATTGTGTGTGTGTAGTATGTGTAGTGTGTGTGTAGATGTTAGTGATTGTGTGTGTAGTATGTGTAGTGTGTGTGTAGATGTTAGTGATTGTGTGTGTAGTACGTGTAGTGTGTGTGTGTGTGAGTGTGTAGTATGTGGAATGTGTAGTGTGTGAGTGTGTAGTGTGTGTAGTATGTGTAGTTTGAGTGTGTAGTATGTGTAGTGTGTGAGTGTATTGTGTAGTATGTGTAGTGTGTGTAGTGTGTGTGTGTTTAGTGTGTGTGTAGATGTTACTGATTGTGTGTAGTATGTGTAGTGTGTGAGAGTGAAGTGTGTGTGTAGTATGTGTAGTGTGTGTAGATGTTACTGATTGTGTGTGTAGTATGTGAGTGTGTAGTGTGTAGATGGTACTGATTGTGTGTGTGTAGTATGTGTAGTGTGTGTGTAGATGTTAGTGATTGTGTGTGTAGTGCAGTGTCCCCCTGATTGACCAGACTGATGGAAGTTTCTGGAACGCAGCTTCTCCACTACAGATCACATCCAAATCTATATGAACTCTAATTGTTTCCACTGTTGATTATACACACCTGAATATATTAGAACTGCGTGGATGTAAAATTGACTTTTCAATGTTTAACTTATAAGTTGTCTGACCAGTGGTAGGATGGTCCCCCCTTTAGATGTGAGTCTTGGTCCTCCCGAGGTTTCTTCCTCCTCCAGCTCTGAGGGAGTTTTTCCTTGCCTCAGCGCTCACGGGGGTTCTGTATATTCTGTATATTATGTTCAGTGTTTTGTCTGATTCTCTGTGCTGTGATTCCCATTTTTGTAAAGCTGCTTTGTGACAACATCAGTTGTAAAAAGCGCTATATAAATAAATTTGATTTGATTTGATTTGATTTGATTAGTATGTGTAGTGTGTGTAGATGTTAGTGATTGTGTGTGTAGTATGTGTAGTGTGTGAGTGTGTAGTATGTAGTGTGTAGCGTGTGAATGTGCAATGTGTAGTGTGTGTGTGTGAGTATGTAGTATGTAGTGTGTGTGTGAGTATGTAGTGTGTGTAGTGTGTGGGAGTGTGTAGTATGTGTAGTGTGTGTGTGTGTAGATGTTACTGATTGTGCGTGTGTAGTATGTGTAGGCTGTGTAGATATTAGTGATTGTGTGTGTAGTATGTGTAGTGTGTGTGTAGATGTTAGTGATTGTGTGTGTAGTATGTGTAGTGTGAGTGTGTAGTATGTAGTGTGATAGTGTTTAGTGTGTGAATGTGCAATGTATGTGTAGTGTCTAGTGTGTGTCTGTATGTAGTATGTGTAGTGTGTGTAGTAAGTGTGTAGTGTGTGAGTGTGTGTAGTATGTGTAGTGTAGTATATGGTGTGTGTGTGTAGATGTTACTGATTGTGTGTGTGTGCAGTACGTGTAGTGTGTGTGTGTGTGTAGAGGTTACTGATTGTGTGTGTAGTATATGGTGTGTGTGTGTGTGTGTGTAGATGTTACTGATTGTGTGTGTAGTATATGGTGTGTGTGTGTGTAGATGTTACTGATTGTGTGTGTGTGCAGTACGTGTAGTGTGTGTGTCTGTGTGTAGAGGTTACTGATTGTGTGTGTAGTATATGGTGTATGTGTATAGATGTTACTGATTGTGTGTGTAGTATATGATGTGTGTGTGTAGATGTTACTGATTGTGTGTGTAGTATATGATGTGTGTGTGTAGATGTTACTGACTGTGTGTGTAGTATGTGTACTGTGTGTTTTAGTGCTCAAGTACTAAAACTATACTCTCTCCCTCTGTGTCTCTCTCTCCCTCTCTCTCTTTGTGTGTATTCTGTCTCTCTCTCTGTATTCTTTCTCTCTCTCTCCCCCTCTCTCTGCTCTCTCTCTCTCTCTCTCTCTCTCTCTCTCTCTCTCTCTCTTTCTCGCTCTCTCTCTCTCTCTGCTCTCTCTCTCTCTCTCTCTCTCTCTCTCTCTCTGCTCTCTCTCTCTCTCTGCTCTCTCTCTCTGCTCTCTCTCTCTCTCTGCTCTCTCTCTCTTTCTCTCTCTCTCTCTCTCTTTCTCTCTCTCTCACTCTCTCTCTCTCTGCTCTCTCTCTCTCTCTCTCCCCCTCTCTCTGCTCTCTCTCTCTCTCTCTCCCCCTCTCTCTCCTCTCTGCCCCCCCCCCCCTCTCTCTCAGGATGTACGGTGCTGTGGGCGTCTGTGTGCTCCTGGTCTCTCTCTCTGTGTCATGTCTCGCTCGCCCGCACTCCTCTCTGCCGCAGGATGGGGGCAATGTTCTCCCCTCTCAGATGGAGGTGGGTCTGAGGGTCTCCCGCTCTGACAGCCCGCTCAAAAGCCAGCCCGCCCCCGACGACCAGGGAGAGCCCCACGCCAACCTCAGTGAGCTGCTGGCCAGACTGATCTCCAGGAAAGGTCAGCAACGCTTACATGGTCACCTTAGATTTGAAACACCAAAACCTAAAGCAGCACTTTATTCACAGGTTACAGAGTTCAGGGAACAATATCTGAGAGAGAGAGAGAGAGAGAGAGAGAGAGAGAGAGAGAGACCGAGAGAGAGAGAGAGAGAGAGAGAGACCGAGAGAGAGAAAGAGAGAGAGAGAGAGAGACCGAGAGAGAGAGAGAGAGAGAGAGAGAGAGAGAGAGAGAGAAAGAGAGAGAGAGAGACCGAGACCGAGAGAGAGAGAGAGAGAGAGAGAGACCGAGAGAGAGAGAGAGAGAGAGAGAGAGAGACCGAGAGAGAGAGAGAGAGAGAGAAAGAGAGAGAGAGAGAATGAACAGAGAATTGGGTTGGGGTTGATTTGTGACCTGAGACCTTTACTATGATTTTATACACACAATAATACAGAAAACTCATTGACTACTGATTCACCATTGACTCTCTCCTGACTCACTACTGACTTACTACTGACTCACCACTGGCTACTGATTTACTATTGACTCTCTCTTACTTACTACTGACTTCATACTCATTACTAACTTATTAATGACTCACTACTGACTACTCAATCACTGCTCACTACTGACTACTCAATCACTCCTGAGTATTGACTCCCTACTGACTTGCCAATCACTCATTACTGACTCGCTACTTACTACTGACTCGCTACTGAAAGACTACTGACTTATTACTGACACATTAATGCTTCTCAATACACAAAAACAAAAATTCATACATATTTATTAGCACACACCACCTCTGAGATGAATGGATGTTTATTGTTTATGTGATAAGGAGTGTGTTACGGTGTGTTTATTGATTGTTAATTTAATAAGGCGTGTGTTACGGTGTGTTTATTGATTGTTCTTGTGATAAGGAGTGTGTTACGGTGTGTTTCTTGATTGTTTATGTGATAAGGAGTGTGTTATGGTGTTTATTGATTGTTCTTGTGATAAGGAGTGTGTTACGGTGTGTTTCTTGATTGTTTATGTGATAAGGAGTGTGTTACGGTGTGTTTATTGATTGTTTATTTAATAAGGAGTGTATTATGGTGTGTTTATTGATTGTTCTTGTGATAAGGAGTGTGTTACGGTGTGTTTATTGATTGTTCTTGTGATAAGGAGTGTATTATGGTGTGTTTATTGATTGTTCTTGTGATAAGGAGTGTGTTACGGTGTGTTCATTGATTGTTTATGTGATAAGGGGTGTGTTATGGTGTGTTTATTGATTGTTCTTGTGATAAGGAGTGTGTTACGGTGTGTTTATTGATTGTTCTTGTGATAAGGAGTGTGTTACGTTGTGTTTATTGATTGTTCTTGTGATAAGGAGTGTGTTACGTTGTGTTTCTTGATTGTTCTTGTGATAAGGAGTGTGTTATGGCGTGTTTATTGATTGTTCTTGTGATAAGGAGTGTGTTACGTTGTGTTTATTGATTGTTCTTGTGATAAGGAGTGTGTTATGGCGTGTTTATTGATTGTTCTTGTGATAAGGAGTGTGTTACGGTGTGTTTATTGATTGTTCTTGTGATGAGAAGTGTGTTACGGTGTGTTTATTGATTGTTCTTGTGATAAGGAGTGTGTTATGGTGTGTTTATTGATTGTTCTTGTGACAAGGAGTGTTACAGTGTGTTTATTGATTGTTCTTGTGATAAGGAGTGTTACAGTGTGTTTATTGATTGTTCTTGTGATAAGGAGTGTGTTACGGTGTATTTATTGATTGTTCTTGTGAAAAGGAGTGTGTTACGGTGTGTTTATTGATTGTTCTTGTGATAAGGAGTGTGTTATGGTGTGTTTATTGATTGTTCTTGTGATAAGGAGTGTGTTATGGTGTGTTTATTGATTGTTCTTGTGATAAGGAGTGTGTTATGGTGTGTTTATTGATTGTTCTTGTGACAAGGAGTGTTACAGTGTGTTTATTGATTGTTCTTGTGATAAGGAGTGTGTTACGGTGTGTTTATTGATTGTTTATTTAATACGGAGTGTATTATGGTGTGTTTATTGATTGTTCTTGTGATAAGGAGTGTGTTATGGTGTGTTTATTGATTGTTCTTGTGACAAGGAGTGTTACAGTGTGTTTATTGATTGTTCTTGTGATAAGGAGTGTGTTACGGTGTGTTTCTTGATTGTTTATGTGATAAGGAGTGTGTTACGGTGTGTTTATTGATTGTTTATTTAATAAGGAGTGTATTATGGTGTGTTTATTGATTGTTCTTGTGATAAGGAGTGTGTTACGGTGTGTTTATTGATTGTTCTTGTGATAAGGAGTGTATTATGGTGTGTTTATTGATTGTTCTTGTGATAAGGAGTGTGTTACGGTGTGTTCATTGATTGTTTATGTGATAAGGGGTGTGTTATGGTGTGTTTATTGATTGTTCTTGTGATAAGGAGTGTGTTACGGTGTGTTTATTGATTGTTCTTGTGATAAGGAGTGTGTTACGTTGTGTTTATTGATTGTTCTTGTGATAAGGAGTGTGTTACGTTGTGTTTCTTGATTGTTCTTGTGATAAGGAGTGTGTTATGGCGTGTTTATTGATTGTTCTTGTGATAAGGAGTGTGTTACGTTGTGTTTATTGATTGTTCTTGTGATAAGGAGTGTGTTATGGCGTGTTTATTGATTGTTCTTGTGATAAGGAGTGTGTTACGGTGTGTTTATTGATTGTTCTTGTGATGAGAAGTGTGTTACGGTGTGTTTATTGATTGTTCTTGTGATAAGGAGTGTGTTATGGTGTGTTTATTGATTGTTCTTGTGACAAGGAGTGTTACAGTGTGTTTATTGATTGTTCTTGTGATAAGGAGTGTTACAGTGTGTTTATTGATTGTTCTTGTGATAAGGAGTGTTACAGTGTGTTTATTGATTGTTCTTGTGATAAGGAGTGTGTTACGGTGTATTTATTGATTGTTCTTGTGAAAAGGAGTGTGTTACGGTGTGTTTATTGATTGTTCTTGTGATAAGGAGTGTGTTATGGTGTGTTTATTGATTGTTCTTGTGATAAGGAGTGTGTTATGGTGTGTTTATTGATTGTTCTTGTGACAAGGAGTGTTACAGTGTGTTTATTGATTGTTCTTGTGATAAGGAGTGTGTTACGGTGTATTTATTGATTGTTCTTGTGATAAGGAGTGTGTTACGGTGTGTTTCTTGATTGTTTATGTGATAAGGAGTGTGTTACGGTGTGTTTATTGATTGTTTATTTAATAAGGAGTGTATTATGGTGTGTTTATTGATTGTTCTTGTGATAAGGAGTGTGTTATGGTGTGTTTATTGATTGTTCTTGTGACAAGGAGTGTTACAGTGTGTTTATTGATTGTTCTTGTGATAAGGAGTGTGTTACGGTGTATTTATTGATTGTTCTTGTGATAAGGAGTGTGTTACGGTGTGTTTCTTGATTGTTTATGTGATAAGGAGTGTGTTACTGTGTGTTTATTGATTGTTTATTTAATTAGGAGTGTATTATGGTGTGTTTATGGATTGTTCTTGTGATAAGGAGTGTGTTATGGTGTGTTTATTGATTGTTCTTGTGATAAGGAGTGTGTTACGGTGTGTTTATTGATTGTTCTTGTGATAAGGAGTGTGTTACGTTGTGTTTATTGATTGTTCTTGTGATAAGGAGTGTGTTACGGTGTGTTTATTGATTGTTCTTGTGATAAGGAGTGTTACAGTGTGTTTATTGATGGTTCTTGTGATAAGGAGTGTGTTACGGTGTATTTATTGATTGTTCTTGTGATAAGGAGTGTGTTACGGTGTGTTTCTTGATTGTTTATGTGATAAGGAGTGTGTTACGGTGTGTTTATTGATTGTTTATTTAATAAGGAGTGTATTATGGTGTGTTTATTGATTGTTCTTGTGATAAGGAGTGTGTTATGGTGTGTTTATTGATTGTTCTTGTGATAAGGAGTGTGTTACGTTGTGTTTCTTGATTGTTCTTGTGATAAGGAGTGTGTTACGGTGTGTTTCTTGATTGTTTATGTGATAAGGAGTGTGTTACGGTGTGTTTATTGATTGTTTATTTAATAAGGAGTGTATTATGGTGTGTTTATTGATTGTTCTTGTGATAAGGAGTGTGTTATGGTGTGTTTATTGATTGTTTATTTAATAAGGAGTGTATTATGGTGTGTTTATTGATTGTTCTTGTGATAAGGAGTGTGTTATGGTGTGTTTATTGATTGTTCTTGTGATAAGGAGTGTGTTACGTTGTGTTTCTTGATTGTTCTTGTGATAAGGAGTGTGTTATGGCATGTTTATTGATTGTTCTTGTGATAAGGAGTGTGTTACATTGTGTTTCTTGATTGTTCTTGTGATAAGGAGTGTGTTATGGCGTGTTTATTGATTGTTCTTGTGATAAGGGGTGTGTTATGGTGTGTTTATTGATTGTTCTTGTGATGAGAAGTGTGTTACGGTGTGTTTATTGATTGTTCTTGTGATAAGGAGTGTGTTATGGTGTGTTTATTGATTGTTCTTGTGACAAGGAGTGTTACAGTGTGTTTATTGATTGTTCTTGTGATAAGGAGTGTGTTACGGTGTATTTATTGATTGTTCTTGTGATAAGGAGTGTGTTACGGTGTGTTTCTTGATTGTTCTTGTGATAAGGAGTGTGTTACGTTGTGTTTCTTGATTGTTCTTGTGATAAGGAGTGTGTTATGGCGTGTTTATTGATTGTTCTTGTGATAAGGAGTGTGTTACGGTGTGTTTATTGATTGTTCTTGTGATGAGAAGTGTGTTACGGTGTGTTTATTGATTGTTCTTGTGATAAGGAGTGTGTTATGGCATGTTTATTGATTGTTCTTGTGATAAGGAGTGTGTTATGGTGTTTATTGATTGTTGTTGTGATGAGGTGTGATTATTCGGTGTGTCTCTGTCAGAGTAGGCAGGTCGGTGTAAACAGCGTCACAGGACGAGTTTTTTTTCTAAACACACCAAAACAAGCAGGTCTGAACATGAAGCTGGAGGGCGGCGGAGCTTCTAAGTGAGCAACGGACTGAGTGAGTAAGAGAGTGAGCGAGCGAGTGAAAGAGAGAATGAGGGATGGGCCTGGAACACAGCTCACTCTGCACAGACTAAGATCTTACATAAAGCTGTTTATCTGTGAGGCACAAGTTTATTTATCACATGAACACCAACATTAGAAAACAAATAATCACACAGACTCGTTAAGCCGTTTCCTGCTGCCTCCTCGAGGAAGTCCAGTGTTTACAGTTTTTACAGTAACTGTCCAGTACCTGCTTTATCTGATTAATACCTCAAACTAATCAGCTGATGAAGCTGAACAGATCTGAGCTGTAGGGCAGTGAACGTCGGGAACCAAGCGTGCGATCTTCAGCTCACATTCTTAGAGAAGACGATTCTTCAAGGGTTCTTCAGTAAAGAAAATGGTTTCATATAGAGCCCTGAAAACACAAAGAACCCTTTGCATGATTAAAGAGTTGAAAATAGATCGATTTAGCACCAGACTGGCCTCTTTTATTGTTGCAATAGCAGAACCCTTTTCTAAAAGGTTCTATATAGAACCACCTACAGCACATTCTCCATCAATCTGAGGAGCCATTTCACCATTTAAGAACTCTTGAATCATGCAAAGTGTTCTTTGAGTGTTCATGGTTCTTTGTGAAGCCATTTAAAGAACGCTTGAAGATCACTTTACTAACAAGCAGCACAGTCTGAACACTGACCAGTATTATTATTATTCTTTAATGTTATATAATGTTTTCATCCAGATAAACAGTTTTAAACCATATTGATTCGACCTCAGACTGGAAC
>NC_051224.1:42035773-42038273 GCF_015220715.1 Pygocentrus nattereri
AAACTCAGCTCCTCAAACTGCAGCTCCTCAAACTGCAGGTCCTCAAACTGCAGCTCCTCAAACTCAGCTCCTCAAACTGCAGCTCCTAAAACAGCAGCTCCACAAACTCACCTCCTCAAACAGCAGCTCCTAAAACAGCAGCTCTTCTGTAGAGTCTCTGTTCTAGTGCGGTTCTGCGCTCTTCCTCACAGTAACTGAGATCTTCCTCGTCTCCTCTTCTGTAGAGTCTCTGTTCTAGTGCGGTTCTGCGCTCTTCCTCACAGTAAGTGAGATCTTCCTCGTCTCCTCTTCTGTAGAGTCTCTGTTCTAGTGCGGTTCTCAGCAGCTCCTCAAACAGCAACTCCTCAAACTCAGCTCCTCAAACAACAGCTCCTCAAACAGCAGCTCCTCAAACTGCAGCTCCTCAAACTGCAACTCCTCAAACTGCAGCTCCTCAAACTCACCTCCTCAAACACACCTCCTCAAACAGCAGCTCCTAAAACAGCAGCTCCAGCAGCTTCTTAAACAGCAGCTCCACAAACTCACCTCCTCAAACTCAGCTCCTCAAACTCAGCTCCTCAAACTGCAGCTCCTAAAACAGCAGCTCCAGCAGCTTCTTAAACAGCAGCTCCACAAACTCACCTCCTCAAACAGCAGCTCCTCAAACTGCAGGTGCTCAAACTGCAGCTCCTCAAACTCAGCTCCTCAAACTGCAGCTCCTCAAACTGCAGGTCCTCAAACTGCAGCTCCTCAAACTCAGCTCCTCAAACTGCAGCTCCTAAAACAGCAGCTCCACAAACTCACCTCCTCAAACAGCAGCTCCTAAAACAGCAGCTCTTCTGTAGAGTCTCTGTTCTAGTGCGGTTCTGCGCTCTTCCTCACAGTAACTGAGATCTTCCTCGTCTCCTCTTCTGTAGAGTCTCTGTTCTAGTGCGGTTCTGCACTCTTCCTCACAGTAAGTGAGATCTTCCTCGTCTCCTCTTCTGTAGAGTCTCTGTTCTAGTGCGGTTCTCAGCAGCTCCTCAAACAGCAACTCCTCAAACTCAGCTCCTCAAACAACAGCTCCTCAAACAGCAGCTCCTCAAACTGCAGCTCCTCAAACTGCAACTCCTCAAACTGCAGCTCCTCAAACTCACCTCCTCAAACACACCTCCTCAAACAGCAGCTCCTAAAACAGCAGCTCCAGCAGCTTCTTAAACAGCAGCTCCACAAACTCACCTCCTCAAACTCAGCTCCTCAAACTGCAGCTCCTAAAACAGCAGCTCCAGCAGCTTCTTAAACAGCAGCTCCACAAACTCACCTCCTCAAACAGCAGCTCCTCAAACTGCAACTCCTCAAACAGCAAGTCCTCAAACTCAGCTCCTCAAACAGCAGCTCCTCAAACAGCAACTCCTCAAACTCAGCTCCTTAAACAGCAGCTCCTCAAACAGCAACTCCTCAAACTGCAGCTCCTCAAACAGCAACTCCTCAAACTCAGCTCCTCAAACAGCAGCTCCTCAAACTGCAGTTCCTCAAACTCAGCTCTTCAAACTTCAGCTTCAGCAGCTTCTTAAACAGCAGCTCCTCAAACTGCAGCTACTCAAAAAGCAGCTTCTTGAACTGCAGCTCCTCAAACTGCAGCTCCTCAAACAGCAGCTCCTCAAAAAGCAGCATCTTAAACTGCAGCTCCTCAAACAGCAGCTCCACAAACTCACCTCTTCAAACAGCAGCTCCTCAAACTCAGCTCCTCAAACTGCAGCTCTTTAAACTGCGGCTCTTTAAACTGCAGCTCCTCAAACTGCAACTCCTCAAACTGCAGCTCCTCAAACTCAGTTCCTCAAACAGCAGCTCCTCAAACTGCAGTTCCTCAAACTCAGCTCCTCAAACAGCAGATCCTCAAACTTCAGTTCCTTAAATTCAGCTCCTCAAACAGCAGATCCTCAAACTGCAGTTCCTCAAACTCAGCTCCTCAAATAGCAACTCCTCAAACTGCATCTCCAGCAGCTCCTCAAACTCAGCTTCTCAAACAGCAGCTCCTAAAACTGGAGCTCCTTAAACTGCATCTACTCAAACTCAAGTCCTCAAACAGCAGCTCCTCAAACATTAGCTCCTCAAACTCAGCTCCTAAAACAGCAACTCCTCAAGCTGCATCTCCAGCAACTCCTCAAACTGCAGCTCCTCAAACTCAGCTCCGCAAACAGCAGCTCCTCATACTGCAACTCCTCAAACAGCAGCTTTTTAAACTGCAGTTCCTCAAACAGCAGCTTCTAAAACTGGAGCTCCTTAAACTGCAGCTACTCAAACAATAGCTCCTCAAACTCAGCTCCTCAAACTCAGCTTCCCTCCCCCTGTCTCTCTCCTCTTTCCCTCTCTCTCTGAATACCTTTCACTACCATTCACATCCAACACTGAATATTTGGAAAGTGTATTCCATATATCATGAAAATATTTCATTTCACTGACTAATTCATTAGACGTCTTCATTAGAGCTCCATGCTGAAAAACTCTTTGTGTTTCTCTTGGTTCCTGGAGGTTCTGTAAT
>NC_051224.1:42045773-42065773 GCF_015220715.1 Pygocentrus nattereri
AGTGCGTTTCTGATCAGAAGTGCCCTCACTGGTGCAGTGGGTGAAGTACAGTAGTGTGCGGTTTGGGACGCGGCCAGTGAGACGCGATCAACAGCTGCTCGATATCTGCTCATTAAACGCCGCCGAGACGAAGGCGAGGGGTTTGTTGATTAAGGAGCATTTATTGAGGTACATGAACGTGTTTATTGAGCTGATGTCGCTTAAACTGGCCAACGTTTGTAATTCAGTCCACACTTCAGACGCCTCGGTGTAACTGCAGCTCCATTTGAGGTGGAAGAGAAAATTCAGAGGAGAATCTGGTGGATAAGAAGCGTCAGCTTTATATCCGTGTTTGACTTCATTATTTAAGGGCTTCGTCCAGTTTTAGTAGCCACTTTTATTAGTTTATCAGATGTGACTGGAACGTTCTGAACTCTGGAGATGTGCAGGGCAAACTGATCTACTGATCAGCTGATCTTCTCCTCGTAGTGTTTCTGGAGACGCATCTAAAGTGTCCACACATCTGTCCATGTGGTTGCGGTCATTCTGGTCAGTGTTGTTGGTGCTGATCCTCCTGCAGGGCTGTATCTGCAGTAAAGGTGATGAGACGAGCTCCATCAGAGCTACAGCTCACCCACCACCATGGAGACGTGGTCGCCTTAATGACGTAATCCAATACTCTGACTTCTCCGTCTACATGTCACAGTGTTTAATGACGCCACAGACTCCACAGTCACACAGCCTGCAGCTTAGCGTGGTTGGTGCATTACTGTGGCTCCTCCATCACCACCGTCGCTTGTTGTTATCAGAGACCTTTCCACACTGCACACTGCCCTCTAGTGGATGTACTGTTTTACGTCCATACCAACGTAAAGGACGCAGGGAAATATGTGGGCAGTACCAGCTGCATCGCTTCTTTTAGACTATAAAACACGAGCATGGACGACTGAAGGGGTGGTGGGATGTAAGCGAGGGCAGGAGGTCAGCACATTCACACTGGAGCCCAAAACTCAACAGCCTCAACAAGCAATTACTTCTGGTATTTCAGGTCCCGCTCAGTGACGCAGACGCTCCATTCTCCCCAAACCCGCAGGAAATGAGTCCAGAGGTTTAATATGAAACTATTTCAGACGTTTGATCCGTTTATTAAAATGGTCACATCGTTGGGATAGTGCACGTCCAGCGGTCTGCCGACCCCAGAGCTTCTTCTGAAATGAGTATTAATACTGAGTTCGCAGTAACAGCCTGGGAACTCTCTGGGAAGCTTCTAGGTGTTGAGCATTGCTGTGAGGATTTGACTGAGCATTAGTGAGGTCAGGGACTGATGTTGGATGGTCAGTTCTGGGTCACTGAAACTCATCCCAAACGTACTGGATGGAGCTCCATCACACCAGAGAACACAGCTCCACGGCTCCACAGCCCAGCACTGGGCACTGGGCATGGAGACCTTAGTTTTCAGGCCCAGTTTAGACAGGAAACAACAAGGAGAGCAGAAGAGGGTTAAACGCTTTTAGATTCAGACGGAGACGGTCAGCATGTCATATAATTACTGTACTTCACCATTTCTGCACTTTTATTCTGTTAAAAATCTCACAGCAGACTCACACAGAGCTGACGTGAAGGGAGAGAGCGATCACATAGCGCCCTCTAGTGTTGAGACTCAGAAAGCACACAGCAAGCTGATCCAGGTTTAGATGTTTTTTGTTTGTTTTATTGCAAATTTTACAGTGATTGTTATTGCATACTGACCGTTCAGAATAGCCACCGCCCTGTTCTGTTACCTGAGACCAGAACTGAAAAACAACATCAATACGAATGTTTAAATAACACTGTATATCATATCTCATAACTACGTTTTAAATTAGTGGATTTAAAACAACATGTATATTAATCTGTGATGACAAACAAACAAATGAACAAATAAATAATGTAAAGTGCATCTACTAAACGTGCTCAGGTCCTTCTGCAGCATCTCTGCCTCGTCCACTAATAATAATAATAATAAAAATGTAGGATTCACTCAGACACAGCAGTAACAATCCTAATTCAAGCTGTGTCTCTCTGTATGTCCATCATCATCATCAGTGTGAGGGGTCAGTCAAAGCGTCTGGCCGAGTGAACAGATGTGGCGACGCTCTGCTGTTAATAATAACCCGTTACTGAGCCTGTGTGTTTACTAAACTCAGTGTTTCTGTGGAGAATCTGAAGAGGATGAGCAGCGTCTGCTCAGCTGTGACAGCGTTGCTACTGCACTGTACACTATTAATATCACAGAGAGTTTACAGTCATCTCCTCTGGAAAAGCGGTGGAGGTCATATTCTACAGCCCTGTTTCCAAAAAAGTTTGGATGCTGTTCTGAGTGTAAATAAAAACACAATTAAATTATTTGAAAATCAATGAATCTCTATAATGAACTTAAAATAGGACAAAGACAACAAATCAAGAGCTGAAACTGAGAAATTTGATTGATTTCTAAAAAATATATTTTGAGTTTGATGCCAGCAGCACTTTTCTAAAAGCTGGGGCCGGAGCATGTGGACCACTGAGCTGCATCACATTCACACTTTGCACAGCGTCCAAACTTTTTTGGAAACAGGGTCATACATGATCACTGTGAACATCTACATCAGCTTCCTTCCATCAGCAGCGCAGCTGCAGGTAAACGTAGCGTTTCAGCATCACCCACATCACAGCGTTCACCTCGTACTGAGTAACATCATCTAAATCCCAGACCGAACAGATACAATTACATAAAACTAGTAAAAATGCCTAGAAATACATAATGAGGCATATCAGCTGGATGTATATGTATAAGACGTTTCCACTTTCTAAGGTGTCATTTTTTCAGTGTAAATCACTGTGAACTCAGACAGATCAGCGTGCCACTGCACCGTTTGCAGGACTGATCTACTTTAATCCAGTGACGAACTGGAACTAAAGCACTTAATTTATGCAGTGTTCACAGTAGTGTTCAGTGGTGTTGCAGAAATTCTGAATAAGCATAATTCATCTCATAATAATTCATAATAAAGCCTCCAGAGTCTACAGAGTGACTCTGAGTGATGATGCTGCTCTGAATGTAGACTCTATATATTAATACAGTGAAGGTGTTAAAATGGTACGAGTGCATGTGTACACTGTTAGTAATAAGTCAGCTGTGATATTGATCAGAATAACTCATATTTCTCTATATGGACGGTGAGGATGAGAATGTGTGAGGTAAAGACCCTCGGGGGATATTAATGTATACAGTATAATATCAGACGGTCCGAGTGTGGACTGTATAAATAGTGATGAGGATAAAGTGTTTTTACTACATTGAAACTGGTGCCGCAGTCTCAGTTCAGTCATCACGATCACCGTATTTTAGCTGAGGGTGAATCGCTGTGCAAATAACAGCAATTTATCGATTAGATGTCGATACGTAGCAGCAACAGAAATAAAAAAACATTCAGTGCTGCCCTCTACAGGTGACAGAGCGCCAAAACCTCTGCTGTTGTGGACGCGTCTCAGGATGCTTTCACACCTAGATTGTAAAAGTATTTTTCTAAAATAAATTAAATGAATCAAAAAATAGCACTGATATTTCTTCACGGTGTGACACTCACTCCCAACAACTTACACAGCCCCTCCCAACAACTCTGCACCCCCTGGTCAGTGTGAATAAGTCCCACATTTACAGAGACACTTCTAGAGACTTTGATACACAATTACTGTTTATTTACTGACTTTAACAAATTGGGGAATCAAATAAATCATTAACTGTGGCCTGTGCAGTAGTTATAGAATTCTCCACAGTTTCATTTTTTCAGCAAATGAATAGAAATTGTATATTACAATTAACATAAAAATGGCAATTTAGTGTGTTTTCTGTAGACGTGTAACTTATGTACACTAAGAAAATCAACAACACTGACCATCAGCTGTCTGATTACAAAAAGAGAGGAAGATGTTTTAGAATAAAACCCTTCACATATTCACTGCCATCAGACCGATGAAAACGAACAAGCCCAGTTAAATTCTGTTTTCGTGATGAACGCATATGATTATGATTATGATTATGAAAGCTATTATCTGTGGAAAATGACTGTGATTATGGTGATGATACAGTAACTGCCAGCCATGATCACCATACAGAAACATGATTAGTGTTAGATTTGTGTCCCTGTCGTGGAGCAGTCAGGATGAATTTTGTGGGTGTGGCTTACAGAGAGTAATACACACTACAGTGGTGTGAGAATGAATGCAGGTGTGTCGTATCACCCGGTGTTAATTGAGGCTGGACTGCTTGGGCAGCTTCGGGGCCAAGAGCAGTTCGTCCCCCTGGGGCCCGGGGCCCTTCATGGCCATGCTCGCCCCCACCACGGCTGGATAGCTCCGATTGCGCCTTATGCCTTCATTCAGGGGAGTAAAAGGTGACCCCGCCCTCCTCAGTCCACCCAGAGGTCCCAAAATGGGGTCAGGCCTCGTGACGTCACCCCCTACTGCCCCGGAGGTCCCTGGGCTGGCCAGGCCGAGCCTCCTAAGCTTATCCACCAGGTTGAGGTTGTAGACGCTGACGTCTGTCTGGCTCTCGCAGTCTCTGGCCTGAGCACCGGACGCCCCTACCACCTCCTTCAGGATGGACCGTGCCGGCTTGGAGGCCAGGAAGTTCTCGTACGAGGGGCTTTTGAAGGAGAAGGCTGCAGAGGGGTCTTCGTCTGTTGGGTAGGTGCGGGGGCTGGGGCTCTGGCGGCTGGGTGAGTTGGGAGGCGTGGTAGGTCTCTGGGGGTCAGGAGGTGGCTGAGGCAGGATAGAGGTGGAGAAAAGGACCCCTCCTCCGCTGGCTCTGTCCCAGCTCTGGGGCTGGTAGACAGCCGCAGATATCCCCCGCTCCTGCAGGAGGCGCACCAACCCCAGAGACGTGCTGAAGGTCTTGGTGGAGTCCCGCAGGTTGGTGAAGGACTGAGACTGGGACAGACTCAAGCGGCGTGGCGTGCAAGGTGTGGCCGCAGGGGTGGAGCGAAGGCTGGATGACATCACGCAGGAGGAGGTGGGGGCAGGGTTTAGACTGGAAACAGAAAAAGAGAAAAACGGGAGAAGAAAAGCTGAAGATCTAATAATCAAACACACTGAAACTCTTTGCTTCCTGTCAGTCACCTGATCTTCTCCACTGATATTATTGATCATTGTTGTGTATTTTCTCATTCCTATTATTGTTCCAATAACCTGAACCTCGGAGAAGCGGAAGATAATGGATGGATGGAGGGATGGATATTATTGTTCCAGTATTGTTGCCTTTCCCTACTCAGGTGTTTTATTTATTTATTTTATTATTAATCTGCTTAATAATTCTATTAGATTTGATTCCCAGCACAGTTTCTCTATGGGCAAGTCCAGCTTTCTGTCAGTGGAGGTATCATCAGGGACATTTGGACAGTCACAAATAAACACATCTGCTAAATATGCAAATATAAAAACAAAGAGATAAATTGTAGCTAAAAGTATAAACGTCAGTAAATCACTATGTCCTGTCACACTTTACCCGGGTATGGGGACTAAGTCAAAATTAGCCTTGTAGCTGCAGTGCTAAAACTAAAGAAGAGAACTTTAGACACCAAACACGTCTCAGGTGACTGTATTTAGTCAGTCTAAGAGTGCGAGGAGTGGTCACTCACCTGGGAGTGACTCTGGTCAGCTCGTCTGAAGGGTGGAGGATCCTGCAGGTGGTGAAGGTGTAGGTGGAGCTGGTGTGGGCCATGCACTTACCTGGATAGTACACTGAAAATACAACCAATCAGATTTCACTACTAACTCTTATAAACCGCCTCACAGTCACGTCTCTATTTATGCACATCTGACTGAGCATAAAGTTATTATTCATAATCACAATAAGCTGCTCTTCACCAAACCATGGAGTTCATTAAAGGGGAATTCCACCAAAATTTAATCATTTATAATTATAAGGCTTAGACACAAACAGAGCCATTCAGAGCAGTTTGGTGTGAAGTGTTGTGTTCTAGATAAACTTAGCGAGTCAGAACCGTTCACAGTGGTGTTGATGGGAACCAGACGTCCCTCTAAAAGCTCCTACAGAAAGTTCCTACATGAACTGGTTCTGAATTCACTGCCTGATGACTGAGACGCTGTTTTATGAGAGTTTAGAGAACTTCAACTCCATTCATGGTGGAGGGAGACATGCAGGGCGCTGTGCGGCAAAATAGTCCCCAAAGAAAACTCATTATTCCAGATTTTCCACTGTTTTCCATCATCAACATTCCATATAAGCTCAGAAGACTCGTGTAGGTTCTCTGGTGGTTCTGGATGGTAAATAAAGTGTCTATATCTGTGTTGTAGTCATGGCGACGCCTGGTTCCCATCACCACCACTGTAAAGACGTCTGGAACATTTCACACCAAACCCTCTGAATCTCTCTGATTACACCTCACACAGTGAGCTATGGAGGAATAAGCAACATAACAGGTAAGGATTATTTAATGAACTGCACAATGTTTTAATCACTTGGTGCATCAAATTAAATCAATCAGCTTTCAGTTTAATGTTTGTACTGCAGTTTCCCCTCTCTCTCTGTCTCTCTCTCTCTCTCTGTCCTTCTCTCACTCTCTCTCTCTCTCTCCCTCTCTGTCTCTCATTCCCTCTCTTTCTCTCTCTCCCTCTCTCTGTCTCTCTATCTCTCTCTCATTCCCTCTCTCTATCTCTCTCTCTCATTCCCTCTCTCTATCTCTCTCTCTCTCTCTCTCTCTCTCTCTCTCATTCCCTCTCTCTCTCTCTCTCATTCCCTCTCTCTATCTCTCTCTCTCTCTCTCTCATTCCCTCTCTCTCTCTCTCTCTTCCCCATTGTCTCTCTCTCGCCTTCATTTGTCTCACAGCCTCACCTGACAGCTCAGTGGGGGCATGGCCTGTGCTCAGGCAGGGGGAGGGGGAAGCTGAGGAGGCGCGGCTGAGTCCAGGGGGCACGTTGGGATTGGCTGTGGTTGTGGTGGGAAGATTCTGGAAGTACTGCTCTCCTGGCTCGTCCTCCTCATAGTCAGCGTAATGATACACCTCCTCCAGATCCAGCTCCAGAGGACGGAAGCCTTTAGGAACCACACCTGGGCGGGCATCCAGAATCCCCCCCAGATTAGGCTGGGCCAACTGCTGCCAGTGCTGCAGAGTCGCAGAACCTGAGAGAGAGAGAGAGAGAGAGAGAGAGAGAGAGAGAGAGAGAGAGAGAGACAGAGTGAGAGAGAGAGAGAGAGACACAGAGTGAGAGAGAGAGAGAGAGACACACAGAGTGAGAGAGAGAGAGAGAGAGAGAGAGAGAGAGAGAGACACACAGAGTGAGAGAGAGAGAGAGAGAGAGAGAGAGAGAGAGAGAGTACCTGAGTACCTGAGATCTTCTTTTCTACTTCTTGTCTGTGTAGGAGTTTAAAGATCAGAGTGTTTGGGTTTAGTTCCGTACTGTACCAAACAATACAGCTTATAATAATGTATAATATAATAATCGATTACAAACCTCTCTATCTCATCCTTTTCTTTCATCCTCTCTCTTTTTGTATCCTTTCTCTCTGTACTTCCTCTCTCTGTGTATAGAGCGAGTATAGAGAGAGATACACAGAGAGAGGGAGTATAGAGAGAGATACACAGAGAGAGGGAGTATAGAGAGATACACAGAGAGAGGGAGTACAGAGAGATACAGAGAGAGAGGGAGTACAGAGAGATACACAGAGAGAGGGAGTACAGAGAGATACACAGAGAGAGGGAGTAAAGAGAGATACACAGAGAGAGGGAGTATAGAGAGATACACAGAGAGAGGGAGTATAGAGAGATACACAGAGAGAGGGAGTACAGAGAGATACACAGAGAGAGGGAGTATAAAGAGATACACAGAGAGAGGGAGTACAGAGAGAGATACACAGAGAGAGGGAGTATAGAGAGATACACAGAGAGAGGGAGTATAAAGAGATACACAGAGAGAGGGAGTACAGAGAGATACACAGAGAGAGGGAGTATAGAGAGATACACAGAGAGAGGGAGTATAGAGAGATACACAGAGAGAGGGAGTATAGAGAGAGATACAGAGAGAGAGAGGGAGTACAGAGAGAGATACACAGTGAGAGGGAGTATAGAGAGAGATACAGAGAGAGAGGGAGTATAGAGAGATACAGAGAGAGAGGGAGTATAGAGAGATACAGAGAGAGAGGGAGTATAGAGAGATACACAGAGAGAGGGAGTATAGAGAGATACACAGAGAGAGGGAGTACAGAGAGATACACAGAGAGAGGGAGTATAGAGAGAGATACAGAGAGAGAGGGAGTATAGAGAGAGATACAGAGAGAGAGGGAGTATAGAGAGAGATACAGAGAGAGAGGGAGTATAGAGAGAGATACAGAGAGAGAGGGAGTATAGAGAGAGATACACAGAGAGAGGGAGTATAGAGAGATACACAGAGAGAGGGAGTATAGAGAGATACACAGAGAGAGGGAGTATAGAGAGATACACAGAGAGAGGGAGTATAGAGAGATACACAGAGAGAGGGAGTACAGAGAGAGATACACAGAGAGAGGGAGTATAGAGAGATACACAGAGAGAGGGAGTACAGAGAGAGATACACAGAGAGAGGGAGTATAGAGAGAGATACACAGAGTGAGGGAGTATAGAGAGATACACAGAGAGAGGGAGTACAGAGAGATACACAGAGAGAGGGAGTACAGAGAGATACACAGAGAGAGGGAGTATAGAGAGATACACAGAGAGAGGGAGTATAGAGAGATACACAGAGAGAGGGAGTACAGAGAGATACACAGAGAGAGGGAGTATAGAGAGATACACAGAGAGAGGGAGTATAGAGAGATACACAGAGAGAGGGAGTATAGAGAGATACACAGAGAGAGGGAGTATAGAGAGATACACAGAGAGAGGGAGTATAGAGAGATACACAGAGAGGGAGTATAGAGAGAGATACAGAGAGAGGGAGTACAGAGAGATACACAGAGAGAGGGAGTATAGAGAGATACACAGAGAGAGGGAGTATAGAGAGATACAAAGAGAGAGGGAGTATAGAGAGAGATACACAGAGTGAGGGAGTATAGAGAGATACACAGAGAGAGGGAGTACAGAGAGATACACAGAGAGAGGGAGTATAGAGAGATACACAGAGAGAGGGAGTATAGAGAGATACACAGAGAGAGGGAGTATAGAGAGATACAGAGAGAGAGGGAGTATAGAGAGATACACAGAGAGAGGGAGTATAGAGAGATACAGAGAGAGAGGGAGTATAGAGAGATACACAGAGAGAGGGAGTATAGAGAGATACAGAGAGAGAGGGAGTATAGAGAGATACACAGAGAGAGGGAGTATAGAGAGATACACAGAGAGAGGGAGTATAGAGAGATACACAGAGAGAGGGAGTATAGAGAGATACACAGAGAGAGGGAGTATAGAGAGATACACAGAGAGAGGGAGTACAGAGAGATACACAGAGAGAGGGAGTATAGAGAGAGATACAGAGAGAGAGGGAGTATAGAGAGATACACAGAGAGAGGGAGTATAGAGAGATACACAGAGAGAGGGAGTATAGAGAGATACACAGAGAGAGGGAGTATAGAGAGATACACAGAGAGGGAGTATAGAGAGAGATACAGAGAGAGGGAGTACAGAGAGATACACAGAGAGAGGGAGTATAGAGAGATACACAGAGAGAGGGAGTATAGAGAGATACAAAGAGAGAGGGAGTATAGAGAGAGATACACAGAGTGAGGGAGTATAGAGAGATACACAGAGAGAGGGAGTACAGAGAGATACACAGAGAGAGGGAGTATAGAGAGATACACAGAGAGAGGGAGTATAGAGAGATACACAGAGAGAGGGAGTATAGAGAGATACAGAGAGAGAGGGAGTATAGAGAGATACACAGAGAGAGGGAGTATAGAGAGATACAGAGAGAGAGGGAGTATAGAGAGATACACAGAGAGAGGGAGTATAGAGAGATACAGAGAGAGAGGGAGTATAGAGAGATACACAGAGAGAGGGAGTATAGAGAGATACACAGAGAGAGGGAGTATAGAGAGATACACAGAGAGAGGGAGTATAGAGAGATACACAGAGAGAGGGAGTATAGAGAGATACACAGAGAGAGGGAGTACAGAGAGATACACAGAGAGAGGGAGTATAGAGAGAGATACAGAGAGAGAGGGAGTATAGAGAGATACACAGAGAGAGGGAGTATAGAGAGATACACAGAGAGAGGGAGTATAGAGAGATACACAGAGAGAGGGAGTATAGAGAGATACACAGAGAGGGAGTATAGAGAGAGATACAGAGAGAGGGAGTACAGAGAGATACACAGAGAGAGGGAGTATAGAGAGATACACAGAGAGAGGGAGTATAGAGAGATACAAAGAGAGAGGGAGTATAGAGAGAGATACACAGAGTGAGGGAGTATAGAGAGATACACAGAGAGAGGGAGTACAGAGAGATACACAGAGAGAGGGAGTATAGAGAGATACACAGAGAGAGGGAGTATAGACAGATACACAGAGAGAGGGAGTACAGAGAGATACACAGAGAGAGGGAGTATAGAGAGATACACAGAGAGAGGGAGTATAGAGAGATACACAGAGAGAGGGAGTATAGAGAGATACACAGAGAGAGGGAGTATAGAGAGATACACAGAGAGAGGGAGTATAGAGAGATACACAGAGAGAGGGAGTATAGAGAGATACAGAGAGAGGGAGTATAGAGAGAGATACAGAGAGAGGGAGTACAGAGAGATACACAGAGAGAGGGAGTATAGAGAGATACACAGAGAGAGGGAGTATAGAGAGATACACAGAGAGAGGGAGTATAGAGAGATACACAGAGAGGGAGTATAGAGAGAGATACAGAGAGAGGGAGTACAGAGAGATACACAGAGAGAGGGAGTATAGAGAGATACACAGAGAGAGGGAGTATAGAGAGATACAAAGAGAGAGGGAGTATAGAGAGAGATACACAGAGTGAGGGAGTATAGAGAGATACACAGAGAGAGGGAGTACAGAGAGATACACAGAGAGAGGGAGTATAGAGAGATACACAGAGAGAGGGAGTATAGACAGATACACAGAGAGAGGGAGTACAGAGAGATACACAGAGAGAGGGAGTATAGAGAGATACACAGAGAGAGGGAGTATAGAGAGATACACAGAGAGAGGGAGTATAGAGAGATACACAGAGAGAGGGAGTATAGAGAGATACACAGAGAGAGGGAGTATAGAGAGATACACAGAGAGAGGGAGTATAGAGAGATACACAGAGAGAGGGAGTACAGAGAGATACACAGAGAGAGGGAGTATAGAGAGAGATACAGAGAGAGAGGGAGTATAGAGAGATACACAGAGAGAGGGAGTATAGAGAGATACACAGAGAGAGGGAGTATAGAGAGATACACAGAGAGAGGGAGTATAGAGAGATACACAGAGAGAGGGAGTATAGAGAGATACACAGAGAGAGGGAGTATAGAGAGATACAGAGAGAGAGGGAGTATAGAGAGATACACAGAGAGAGGGAGTACAGAGAGATACACAGAAAGAGGGAGTACAGAGAGAGATACACAGAGAGAGGGAGTATAGAGAGATACACAGAGAGAGGGAGTATAGAGAGATACACAGAGAGAGGGAGTATAGAGAGATACACAGAGAGAGGGAGTATAGAGAGATACACAGAGAGAGGGAGTATAGAGAGATACAGAGAGAGAGGGAGTATAGAGAGATACACAGAGAGAGGGAGTATAGAGAGATACAGAGAGAGAGGGAGTATAGAGAGATACACAGAGAGAGGGAGTATAGAGAGATACAGAGAGAGAGGGAGTATAGAGAGATACACAGAGAGAGGGAGTATAGAGAGATACACAGAGAGAGGGAGTATAGAGAGATACACAGAGAGAGGGAGTATAGAGAGATACACAGAGAGAGGGAGTATAGAGAGATACACAGAGAGAGGGAGTATAGAGAGATACAGAGAGAGAGGGAGTATAGAGAGATACACAGAGAGAGGGAGTATAGAGAGATACACAGAGAGAGGGAGTATAGAGAGATACACAGAGAGAGGGAGTATAGAGAGATACACAGAGAGAGGGAGTATAGAGAGATACACAGAGAGAGGGAGTATAGAGAGATACACAGAGAGAGGGAGTATAGAGAGATACAGAGAGAGAGGGAGTATAGAGAGATACACAGAGAGAGGGAGTATAGAGAGATACACAGAGAGAGGGAGTATAGAGAGATACACAGAGAGAGGGAGTATAGAGAGAAAGGATACAGAAAGACAGAGGATGAAAGAAAAGGATGAGATAGAGAGGTTTGTAATCGGTTATTATATTATACATTATTATAAGCTGTATTGTTTGGTACAGTACGGAACTAAACCCAAACACTCTGATTTTTAAACTCCTACACAGACAAGAAGCAGAAAAGAAGATCAAAGGAATGAGGACAGTGAATAATGGAGTAAATGACAGAAAGACTTTATTGAAGAAGTCATATAGAATAAATTAAATATTAATGTAAAATAATCAGATGGAAAAGAGAGAAACACAAATGAAAAGGGGACGTTTGTTTCATTTATTCTAATGAATAAATGGAGTAAACGACGTCACTGAAGATGAAAATAAACACATACACACGTAACACGCAGTTACAGGTTAATATGAACACAAGGAAAGATGTTGTTACTGTGACTAGAGCACAGCAAGGAGGTGGAGTCAGATCAGTGCCTTCGGTCAGCAGGTGGCAGCAAGCAAACTACACAACACCCTAAGAACCACCAACACACACATTAACAGGAGAAAATATCATCATACAGAATATTTATACACACCTTACCTCAATAATTACATCTGCAGAAACAACCCTGAGCAGACTGAAGAGCTCAGTGCAGCACTAACCTAACCCTAACCCTATCAGAACACTCTGGAGATCCTCCAGCTCCAGTCCTGCTGGTACAGTGATCACTCACACCTCCATCACTGGGCTCAGCTGGATCAGTGCTGTCAGTTTTCCTGTTAATTTCATGTTAATTTTTTACTTTTCTATTTCATTTCTTTATTTCATTGCTACTGTTTTATCTGATGTCTGTTCCTTTAATTTTCTATTTTATTTTACTAATTATCCGTTTTGATTTGTTATCCTTATATATGTAGTTATTTAATGCCTGTTTCTTAATTGAGCTGTTATGTTTATTTTTGCTAATTTTGACACTTTTAGTTGATTCTTTTTTTTCCACCTCTGTTTAACTTGCTCAGCTACACTGTAAATAAGGGTCAACACCACTGCAGTTCTGTATCAGAATAAAGGTTGATTGATTCATTTATGTTTTTTATTAATTTATGTATTATCTACTCAAACATGCAAACCATGTTCCAACAGCAGGACTGAGCGTCATCACCGTAACACACCAGACACTGCAGGGACGTGTTTCTGTGAGGTCTGTAAACTGTGACTGATGTTTTGGCTCGTCTGACAGAAACTGTGCAGTGCTATGGTAACTGTAACCAGGGGCGTGGCTCCCTGAAGTAGGAGTGCTTGCGGGGGTGCATGAGCGACCAGAACGAGTTAAAGAGCATCATGGAAGGGGGGCGGTGCTTGGGTCGACGCCGCGGCGACGGCCAGCGGCGAAACTTTCGGTCACCTTCCAGAGGCTTGACGATCTGGAGCTTGTCGGGCAGGTAGGGTCGGCTGGCCCACGAGCCCAGAGACATTATGCTCTCGCTGGGCACCAGACCCCGTGAGCGGTGAGCTCCGTCCTGCAGCCCCGGGGAGTCTCGCTGACGCCTCTCTCGCTCCTCCTCAAAGAAACGGCGCTCGCTCAGGCAGTTCTGCCTCCGCAGAGAGAGACGCCGCAGAGCCAGCTTCAGATCCTCGGAACAGGAGCGCTTCTCAGAGATATCCGCACTAACACACACACACACACACACACACACACACACACACACACACACACACACACACACAGACACATACACAAACACATATACACACACACACAGATCCACAAACACAAACAGACACACACACAGATCCAGACACGCACACACACTCACAGACAGACAGACAGAGACACGCACACACACACACAGATCCACACACACACACACACTCACAGACAGCCAGACACACACACACACACACACACACACACACATACACAAACAGACAGACAGACAGACACACACACACACACACACAGATCCAGACACGCACACACACACACACACACGTACATACACAGACAGACAAACAGAGACACACACACACACAGATCCACACACACACACACACAGATGCAGACAGACAGACAAACACACACACACACATACACACAGACAGACAGACACACACACAACCATGATCACAATCACAAACACACACAGTGAGGTTAGTGTCAGTATCCACAGCTACACAGATTTAATAACTTAAGCATAATTCATTTTCACATCATTTTTCAGCTGTTTATCTCCTACAGTTAAACAGTTTAGTTACTGAGCCATTAAGACCTTTAACTTTAGGCTGAATAGGTGGAGATAAACTGCTGTAGCTGAATGGGTGGGGCTAAACGGGCATAAACTGAATGGGTGGGGCTAAACTGCTGTAGGCTGAATGGGTGGGGCTAAACTGCTGTAGGCTGAATGGGTGGGGCTAAACGGCAGTAGGCTGAATGCGTGGGGCTAAACTGCTGTAGGCTGAATGGGTGGGGCTAAACTGCTGTAGGCTGAATGGGTGGGGCTAAACTGCTGTAGGCTGAATGGGTGGGGCTAAACGGCAGTAGGCTGAATGCGTGGGGCTAAACTGCTGTAGGCTGAATGGGTGGAGCTAAACTGCTGTAGGCTGAATGGGTGGGGCTAAACTGCTGTAGGCTGAATGGGTGGGGCTAAACTGCTGTAGGCTGAATGGGTGGAGCTAAACTGCTGTAGGCTGAATGGGTGGAGCTAAACTGCTGTAGGCTGAATGGGTGGAGCTAAACTGCTGTAGGATGAATGGGTGGGGCTAAACTGCTGTAGGCTGAATGGGTGGAGCTAAACTGCAGTAGGCTGAATGGGTGAGGCTAAACTGCTGTAGGATGAATGGGTGGGGCTAAACTGCTGTAGGATGAATGGGTGGAGCTAAACTGCTGTAGGCTGAATGGGTGGAGCTAAACTGCTGTAGGCTGAATGGGTGGAGCTAAACTGCTGTAGGATGAATGGGTGAGGCTAAACTGCTGTAGGATGAATGGGTGGGGCTAAACTGCTGTAGGATGAATGGGTGGAGCTAAACTGCTGTAGGATGAATGGGTGGGGCTAAACTGCTGTAGGCTGAATGGGTGGAGCTAAACTGCAGTAGGCTGAATGGGTGAGGCTAAACTGCTGTAGGATGAATGGGTGGGGCTAAACTGCTGTAGGATGAATGGGTGGGGCTAAACTGCAGTAGGCTGAATGGGTGGGGCTAAACTGCTGGAGGCTGAATGGGTGGGGCTAAACTGCAGTAGGCTGAATGGGTGGGGCTAAACTGCTGTGGGCTGAATGCCTTTATTACTTCCAGGCTAGTCTACTGTAACGCGCTACTGTCAGGATGTACGAGCAGGAATTTAAACAAACTCCAACTAGTCCAAAACGCCGCAGCCAGGGTCCTCACTAAAACTAGAACATCTGATCATATCAGTCCAGCGCTATCATCACTTCATCGGCTGCCTATTAAATTCCGTATTGATTATAAAATCCTTTATTGACTTATAAAGCCCTACATGGTCTCGCTCCTGAGTACCTGCAAGACCTTGTTTCTCATTATGAGCCATCACGACCACTCAGATCCCAGAGCGCTGGCTTATTAATAGTCCCCAGAATTCCTAAGGCTGCAGCTGGGGGAAGAGCTTTTTCTTATAAAGCCCCCAAACTCTGGAATGACCTTCCAGAAACTGTTCGGGACTCAGACTCAGTCTCAGTCTTTAAGACTAGGCTGAAAACTCACTTGTTCAGTTCAGCTTTTGGTAGCTAATGTTCCCCCTAGATAAAGGCAGCAGATCCAGGGGTCCATGGACACAGGGAATTATAGTAAACTGAGACGCTGGTGCTGTCGTCCCGCTGCTCGCACGTGGTCACTCAGGTTTGTGGACGGTGAAGCGGAGGGACGCCAGACTGTCTCAGAGTGCTGCCGTGTCTGTGTGTCCTTCTGGTTCTCTCCTGTTAGTTAAGCTGTCATAGTCAGATCTGCCGGAGTCGTTAGCCACACTCTGTAAATGTTCACATTCCCTGTTTATGTACAAACGGATAGAATAAAACTAATTCCCTCTCCCTGCTTCCTTTCTGAGTATACAATCACCCACATGGCCGGCCGGACACTGAAGGACGAGTGACTGCTGAGCCCTCCTGCTACCCACTTCAGACCAGCTGCCCACGCCCAGCTACCACCACCTGCCTTGGACTAGCTGCCCACCCTACACTGATGTTCTCATGGACTCCTAGTTATTCCTAATACCAATATTACTGCTATTAATATTAGTAGTATAATAACTCTGTAGGTAGTCTGACCAGAGGAGGACGGGTCCCCCCTGGGGAGCCTGGTTCCTCCCAAGGTTTCTTCCTCAGTTCTGAGGGAGTTTTTCCTTGCCACTGTTGCCCCTGGCTTGCCCACCAGGGAACTGTTAAAAATTTAGAATTTTCTGGAATTCTGTGAAGCTGCTTTGTGACAACATCCATTGTAAAAAGCGCTACAAATAAATTTGATTTGATTTGAATGGGTGGGGCTAAATTGGCATAAGATGAATGGGTGGGGCTTACCTGCTGTAGGCTGAATAGATGGGGTCAAACTGCTGTAGGCTGAATGGGTGGGGCTAAACTGCTGTAGCTGAATGGTGGAGGTAAACTCGCTGTAGGCTGAATGGGTGGGGCTAAACTGCTGTAGCTGAATGGTGGAGGTAAACTGCTGTAGTGTGAAATGCTGGGGTTAAACTACAGTCTCTAACTGAACACCAGTGAGGTGGAGTTGCAGGAGAGGGGTTTCTGATAAAGTGGCCTGTAGATAAGCTGTCAAATGCTGATTAGGCACTGGTGTCAATTTTAAGCCCCACCCACCTGCTGTTTGTTGACTCTGCCTCTAATAACATGCTCTGAGCACGATTGTCGAGAGTAGGTGTGTTTCCGTTGCTGTCAGAGAGGGTGGAGCTTAGGGAGGAGAGTGTCTGATTGGACCCTGGGATGTTAGTTGAAGGAGGTGGGGCCAACGGGCGCTGCCTCACTGATTGGTTAATGTTCTTAACCATCTCAAACGTGCGTTTATGATGAACCCTGCAAAAAAAAACACACACACAGAAAAAACATGAGGTCAGCATTTAACCTGTTATAGGGACAGCACTTAAATGAGCACTGAATTATAAGCTGCACTTATTTTATTGTACTTCACTGTGTATGGTAGTTTATTGTATTGTAGTTTATTGTATGGTAGTTTATTGTATGGTAGTTTATTGTATTGTAGTTTATTGTATTGTAGTTTATTGTATTGTAGTTTATTGTTATTGTAGTTTATTGTATTGTTTGTTATTGTATTTTATTGTTATTGTATTGCATTGAATGGCTCAGAGTTCTGTGTTCAGCTCTGCTCCTTTACTCTCTCTAACAGTGACTGTGTTTCTATCAGTATCTGAGCTCAGGACCGTCTCTCTCTCTAACCTGCTGGTAACTAGCAGAGAGACTTTCTCTAGACAGACGAAGCTCTTCCTGTAAGTCGCTCTGGATCAGAGCGTCTGCTAAACACTGTAAATGTTAATGTTATATCACTGAACGTCTGCAGGATTCTCAGAATCAGAAGAAGTTTTATTGCCATTGTCAATGAACAGGATTCACAGACTAGGAATTTGTTCGGCATGAAGGTGCAACATAAAAACAAGTAGTAATAGACATGCAAAATTAAGTCCACATAAATAAATACTCTATGCAAATATAAAATATAGATAGAATGAATAAAAATAAAAATACAAAAATGTACAACAGTACTATATACAACAGTGCATGTGGAGTAGTGCAATTCTGCCTCCCTAGTTACTGTTGCTACGTCCGTCAAACTCCTGATAGCATACAGTAACACTGCAAACAGCTTAAAAAGCTCAGTAGCAGAAAGGAAAATGAAAACAGTGATTAGGAGAGACAGAGCTGAGACAAACAAACAAACAAACAAACAAACAAACAAATAAATACATTTTTAAAAAGCTGTATACTTTTGCTCGTCAATTTCGGGATACTCCTGACTCAGCTCCTTCCTCATCGTCCCCTCAATCTCAGCAGCCAGAGAGTCCTAATACACACACACACACACACACACACACACACACACACACACACACACAGGTATTAATATGGAAATAATCACCATATATAATATATGGATGTGTGTTTGAGTTACATTATTCATTTCTCTATTTAATATTCAATATATAATATTGCTGACTACAGGATAAATGCTGCAGTAACGAACATACTGAAATTTAGGTTAATTGTGAAATAAATACTAATTTTTCATTTTAGAATGCCATAGAATGGAGAACTGTGTTTAACTGGCACCGCTGAACTGAGTTCAGTACATGAAACGGACCCACCGTGAACCACAAACACTGCTGTCTCCTTCTTCACATACAAACCCTGCATTTGTAAAAGAGGCAGTAAAACAGGCTGATTTGAATATCCTAAACAGTTATGTAACAGTCTGGACTCATTAATGTACACCCCCCCAAAATTTACATACACCAGCCCACGTTCTAGACCAGCGAAACAACAGAGCAGCAGCAATGAAAATGTCAGACTGTGTGCAGAAATGAAGCTCCAGGCTGTGAAGGAACGTTGGCGCTTTTCATTCCCTTCACAAGAACCGAACTGACAGCGGCTGATGATCATCTTTAATCCAGGCTGAAGGGCTTCCTGTTCAACAGCTTCTTAATCAAATCATCCTTAAATGATGCTGCACTTACAGTCTGGCCCCTTTACAAGCTACAGCACCATTTAAGGTGGAACAGAAGATTCTCAAACCAAGCTGTTAAACATGAACTTCAGCTCCTGCATCTCTAACAGGATCCCAACAGCTTTAACTCAGAGCTGTTAGTTTCTCTGCACGTTTCACTCCGGACAGTTTCTCAGAGCTCGGACAGCATCGAGCAGCTTCGCTCAGTGTCTGACCCTCAAGAGAAGGAGAAGCAGCTCCACCTTTATTAGCACCACAAGCCCAACAGCAGCCTGTGAGCAGCTCTGCTGAGGGCTTTTATCACTGTCTGATGAAGCTGATCATCTTCAACTGAGAGCGTCACAGGGAGAGAACTGAGTGTGCTGTTGTTGAGATAAACAGCTAATGTTAGCTACTAGCGAGCTCAGAGTAACTAGCATAGCTCACTAAACAGTATGAGGACCAGCTGATTTACACAGACGGCCAGTTTATTTTCACGTTTCTTCTGTGATCCATCGCAGTGCCTCACTGTAAACCAGCCAATCAGAGCAGAGCTTATCATTATTTATGTGCCCCCCCAAAAAGGGGAAATGGCTAGTTTCATTCTAGGGCCAAATCACAGGGCTGTAAATGAGCTTTAAAACCACATATGGACATTTTTCACCCCGACCAAAGTCACACAGACACCAGAGAACAACTAAACCTACTGAATGAATGTGTTCTGAGGCTCCTGTAAGGGTGAGTTTCAGGACGATTGTTCTGTTAATCAGTAACAATATTCAAAGTGTGGATGTGTGTTTACCATAGGAAACAGTCCTAGGGGGTGGTATCGTCGAGGTGTTCCTGCAGATACACTCCTGTTCCGCAGGTTCTTCAGCTCCTCCTGAGCTTCATGCAGCATTTCGATGCACTCTGAGTATTTCTCCTCCAGCTCCTGGAGCTGCAAACAAAACAACAGATATTTATCCTAAACATGACATATTGTTTAATCAACATTCACTGGAGAACAGATTTCAGACGAATCAGATGAATTCCTCGATTTCCGCAAAACAAACAGAACCCTCATCTAGACCTGTGATTGGTCAAGATGCTCACAGTACATAGTAA